>NW_015387123.1:145872-171966 GCF_001527695.2 Protobothrops mucrosquamatus | reverse complement strand
TAATGATATAATTTTGTCCCAAGGAGATTTGGAGATTTGAAAACATTCTGTGTGTGATTTTTTTTCACTCCCTTCATTAAAACAGGGATCTTGCAACATTGCTATCTTTGAAAAGGCAGTAAAAATAATCTTGCTCTTTTGACTTAGTATTATGGCAGTTTCTGACAGGAAAGAATCAGAACCTGCTTTTAAACAACTCAAAAACCCAACACAATATGTTTTCCTCTAATTTATATGTTAACTACTGTAATAGAAAACTCCCAATACTTTATATAGGCTATTTGCTTAATAAAGTAGGCAACTACATTTAAATAGAATATTAAAATTAACCAGAATTTGAGCATGCCAATGAATCCCATATGACATAACAGCTGTTATAGAGTGAACTCTCAGCCACCGTGTATCCCAGTATAGACTGTTTTATATTCAGTATAAAAAATAGTGTGCGTGTGTGTCTGTGTATAAAAAAATCAATATTCATAGCTAATTTATACTCAATTTTAAAAGAGATAAAGTATCAGTATCAATTTGAACAGCATCAATTCCTAAGCAGTCTGTGGGACAAAATATTTATATCTATCATTACTCTCTCTCTCTCTCTCTCTCTCTCTCTCTCTCTCTCTCTCTCTCTCTCTCTCTCTCTCTCTCTCTCTCTCTGTGTGTGTGTGTGTGTATGTGTAAAAATCACTATGGAGGTTCTCTTCCAATCATCATCACCATCATCATCATCATCATCATCATCATCATCATCATCATCATCATCATCATCATCATCATCATCATCATCATCGAGTTGGAAGGGACTTTGGAGGTCTTCTAGTCCAGGGCTTTTCAACTGGTGGTACACGTACCACCTATGGTACTTTGCCACATGGCAGGTGGTATGTGACCATCCTAGAGAAGTGTAGTGGGGGAGGGTAATGAGCCAAAGCAACCCAAGCCTGGGGAGGGTAATGAGGGTAATGAGCCTGGGGAGGGTAATGAGCCAAAGCAACCCAAGCTGCAGGACTGTCTGGGCTGGCAGAAGCCCCAGGAGCCAGCAGGGCTCCAGCTGATTGCTCCAGCTGATTGGCGCTTCTGGAAGCAGTGTGGAGCTGGAGGTGAACTGAAAAAAACGGGCAGGGAAGAGAAAAGAGGCTATAAAAGGAGGTGGTTTGGGCAGGAAAGGGGAAAAAAGACAACAGGAAAAGAGAAGGCAAGCTCAGCAGGCAGGGAGAAAACAGGGACAGAGAAGAAACAGCAGCTGTTGCTGGAAGAAATGGTCCCCTGGTTCGTTTTCTCCAGCCAGGAGAATGCAATCAGCACTGAAGCTGGCAGATGAGCATGTCGGAAAGGAGGTGGGTTTATTTAGTTCTGGATAAGCTGGCTTAGTTTGTATTTTAGGCTAGCAATGAATTCAAAGTGTTGACTTCTGTAGATTTAATTCCTTTAAACAAATGTAATTAATTTTATCTCCTTAGCTTGAGTCTGTCTATGGCAGGGGTGTCAAATTGCCGGCCTGCAGGCCGGTTTTATCATACCAAAGCTGCAACCACCCATTGCTGGCAATGCAAAAAGAGTCACAATATGTTGCGACATGTCACATGTCGTGGCGAGTTTGACATCTGCAGTCTATGGCTTTTAGAAAGTTTTCTTTGAAGGTAAACAGGCTTAATTTAAGGCTAAAGCTTTTTGCAATTGCTGGAGCCTTTCAGTCTCAGATTGAAACATTGTGACACGTGACACGCCTGAGGCAGCTTAAAGAAAAAAAAACAGAGTTTATGTGTTTCTTTATTTTGTGAGTCTTTCTTGCTTTGCACTTGATTCCTGTGACTTTAAGGGTACAGGGAAGAGATTGGGGGGTGCATTTTTACTACACTCAGAAGGGAGAAAGGAAGAAGGGCCGACCAGCTAGCTCAGGAGTCTACAAACTTAGCAACTTTAAGACCTGTGGACTTCAACTCCCAGAATTCCTCAACCAGCCATGATGACTAAGGAATTCTGGGAGTTGAAGTCCACAAGTCTTAAAAGTGCCAAGTATGAAGACCCCTGAGCTAGTTGGTAGTGGTGCATATTAATAAACATGGATAAATTCATCATACATTTGTCATTGCAATGGGAAAGTGATTCAGCAAAGGAACACCACTGAATAAATTAAAACTGGTACTTTTTTTCTACAGTTTGTAGAACTGCAGGGTGGAGCAGGGGCAGGGCCAGTTTTTGGGCACCCGGTCTCTGAAAGGTTCACCATCACTGGCCTATACCATTTCAGACAAATGGCTGTCCAGTCTCTTCTTAAAAACTGCCAGTGTTGGAGCATTCACAGCTTCTGGAGGCAGGTAGTTCCATTCATTAATTGTTCTAACTGTCAGGAAATTTCTCCTTAGTTCTAGGTTGCTTCTCTCTTTGATTAGTTTCTATTCATTGCTTCTTGTCCGGCTTTTAGATGCTTTGGAGAACAACCATGAATAATTAATACTATCAGGAAGTAAAGCCAACCAGTATTTCTTTTTGATTGACAGATAGATAGATGGATGGAGAGATAGACAGATAGGCAGACATACCTAAAAGGTTTTTTTTTCTTTTTTTTTCTATTCCAGAATTACATAATTTCTCCAGAGAACCTGAAGCAGCTTTTGAGCCTTGTGTAAGTGTTTGAGATGCTATTGTAATAAATGTATGTATATACTATATGTATGGATAAATTATTGAAGTTCCTAATAAATGACTGGTTTACATAGGTCAGATTATTTGCCCAAATAACTGAACACAATGTAGTCTGATTAGCAGCTCTATTTCAGATATTCTCTTCATCTGGTAATTGATCCAAGCTGACTGGAATAGCCAACACTCCAGAAGATAGGCTTAAGATACAGAAGGGTCTTGACAGACTTGAACATTGAGCGCTATCTAACAAAATGAAATTCAATGGTGAAAAAAGTAAGGTTCTACGTTTAGGCAACTAAAACCAAATGCACAGGTATAGTATAGGGGGTACCTTGCTCAATAGTAGCAACTGTGAGAGGGATCTTGGAGTCCTAGTGGACAATCACTTAGATATGAGCCAGCAGTGTGCTGCAGTTGCCAAAAAAGCCAACACAGTTCTAGGCTGCATTAACAGAGGGATAGAATAAAGATCACGTGGAGAGTTAATACCATTTTATAATGCCTTGGTAAGACACATTTGGAATATAGAATCCAGTTTTGGTCACCACAATTTAAAAAATATGTTGAGACTCTAGAAAAAGTACAGAGAAGAGCAACAAAGATGATCAGAGGGCTGGAGGCTAAAACATATAAAGAACGGTTGCTGGAATTGGGTATGTTTAGTTTAATGAAGAGAAGGATGAGGGGTGACATGATAGCAGTGTTCCAATATTTCATGGGTTGCCACAAAGAAGAGAGTCAAGCTATTCTCCAAAGCACCTGAAGGCAGGACAAGAAGCAACAGATGGAAAGTAATCAAGGAGAGAGCAACCTAGGACTAAGGAGAAATTTCCTGACAGTTAGAACAATTAATCAGTGGAACAATTTACTTCCAGAAGTTGTGAATGCTCTAACACTGGAAGTTTTAAAGAAGAGAGTGGACAACCATTTGTCTGAAATGGTATAGGGTTTCCTGGCTGAGTAGGGGATTGGACTAGAAGACCTCCAAGTTCCTTCCAACTCTATTGTTGTTCTTTTAATTATTATTAAAATTATTAAAATTATTATTAAAACAACAACAACAACAACAACAACAATAATAATAATAATAATAATAATAATAATAATAATAATAATAATAATAATAATAATAATTTGGCATTTTTTCTACCTATCGAGTCCTTACCAAGAACCTGGGACAGGCAAATGTGGATGTTTGATGGTATTACAGATATCGTCGCATGATGGAAGCAGTTCCTAGGCAGCCTTACTAGGAACTGCTTCCATCCTGCGATGATATCTGTAATACCATCAAACATCCACATCTACCTATCCCAGGTCCTTGGCAAGGACTCAATAGGTAGAAAAAAATGCCAAATACAGTCTGAACACCTGTCTGACTGTGCAATGATTAATAATAATAATAATAATAATAATAATAATAATAATAATAATAATCCTTTAAAAGCAGAGAGAAAGTTATTGAATAAGACTTTTTCATGTGTAATACATATGTTTTCTCACAAAGTTCTAGTTCTTTTTTCAAAATATTAAATTCCTTTTAAAAGCACTGATTAAACACTCTGGATTTGAGTTACATGATTCATTATGTTTGATTTGTTCAACCATTCATTCTTATTGGCTTTAAGACAACTATACAGCTTCCTGTTTTCTTCCTTTTTAAAAGTTTCATTTATTTAATTATTTTGTAAGGAAATCTGTAAAACTTTAAGCAGGCATGAGTCCCAGTATTTCATATGAAGCTTACCTCTAAGCAGGGGGAATTTCAAACAAACCATTTTTCAATTATGTTTTCTTTTCTTTTTATAATTATAGATTTTTTTTGCCTGCTTGCTATAGTAAATACTTGGCTTTTCCTAAAGATGAATTTAAATGTTAAGGAACCTAAATAGAGTAGCCAAGTTGTATTATCTAACATGAAACAATAGGACAGCAGTTACAGCAGTTACAGAACTGAAGAATTTTCTTTGAAATGGAATCATTTTTCTAATAAAAATGTAAATGTTATTTGTCAAAGAGAGATGTTTTATTTTCATATCCTGAAAATAAATTGAAGTAAGTTACCAAATAACCAGCAGAATTTGTTTAAAACTATTCTTCACGGACATTTCATTTTTTGTTTACTATTTTGTTTTTCTATAGATGGAGATAGATCAAAGCACAAAGAAGCATCCTAACTGGGATTCCTACATCCCTCCTTTGGTACACACACACACACACACACACAATAAACACACACTCTTTCAAAACACATACTGTAAAATGTTTTATGTAACATCTGATTTCCTGTTAGATAGACAATGTTTAATAGAAAGTGCACCATTAGGGAGCAGAGGAAGAAGTATTAATGAAAATGATGTTCATTTAAACATTAGAAACCAGTCCTTGTTAGTTAAATCAGTGGTTTAAATTGTCTTATTTTAATCAGGACATCCTATTCCTTGATAAATATAACCTGGTTAAACCCTTACTGCAATGTCCTATAAATGGAATTTCAAAAATAAGTTCCATTAAGTTCAAGGATATTTTAGTTTTTTTTTTCAATTTTTATGTGATTGCAGCATCATTCATTCAGAACTCAAGCTTACATTTCTCAGTTTGATGATGACCACAACTTACATTCTCTTGATTCCTTTGACAACACTCTGACCATACCAACAATTAAAAGAATGATTAAGCTAAAGATCTGCATAAATTCCATTCTCTTTGTCAGAATCCCTTCAGCATCAATTCTCTATGTGTTCTGCATGAAAGATTCCAGATGTATGTGGTTAATGTTATTCATATGGGCTTGTGAATTATATTTCTGGGTGGTCAGCATAGGATTGAAAATACAAAATAAAACAACCAATAAACATAATCAAGACACAAATGAACAACCTTCTGCTTTACTTATTTGCACATTTCAAAAGCAGTGACAAAGTAGAACTTCTGATCATGAGAATACTTAGAAATGTGTCCAGATAAATGTACAGAGCTCGACTTCTTTGAGCTAAATACAAGGAGACTACATGGCCATCAAATGTATGAGGAATTGAAGTAGAATGTGTGTATATCTGCAGGCACCTTCACATCAACAACGAAAAGAACAAGACTACAAAATAATATCAGAAACAACCAACAGATTATTACAATGACATGACATCACCATAGCACACGAAGCAATTAAAACAATATATTAAGTATATTAAGTAGGGTCCAGTAGCCCAAGGGGAAAAAAATCAGGCATCATATACAACATACAGTGTAAGGGCTATAACGGTTACTGTGGACGACAGACAGGTAGAAGATTAGCAGAGCACATCCATGAACATCAGCTAGCAGTCAGAAGACCCAATGAAAACTCCTTAATCTCTCAATACATAGGCAGACTCAACCATAGTTTCAAATGGGAAACTGTGAGCATCCTAGATCTAGCTGAATCCAAAAAAAGTTTTGCAAAAATTCAAAGATGTTTCACTGACTTTAATGGGACTTTCTCACAAAGAAATAAATCAATGAAAAATAAAGCATACATGGATTAGGAAAATATTTAACAAACACTTCACCTCAAATTATTGTTTAACCAATGTAATATTTTTGGTTCTATAGCTATGCCAGATGGAAAGTCAGAAGTTTTCTTTTATTGCTTCCTGCCTTATGCACTTTCTGAGATGATTATATAAAGGGTACAAAATCTATATTCTTCCCTGTCTCTCAGCCTGCAGCTGTTCATTTCACCTGAACAAACAGTGGGAAACCACCGCAAAATAGCTGTTAAGGTTTTCTCTGGGAGTGTTTATTACATTTTCCCATGATATTTCAATTTCCCTAAATGTTCAGGAGATTTGAAGAAGGTTCACGTTTGACGCCCAATTATTCATCTGCCTGCTTTGAGGTGCCAAGGCTCGAAAAGGCAGTTGATTTAATGCATTCCTCTGTGACATTTCAAAAGGGATTATGTTGTTAGATGTGTGCAAGGAGTTGCCTGACCATGAAAGCAGACAGCAATAACCCAACAATGGGGTAGGAAAAGAGTGCTTTTTAAAAGGATACTTTGGCAAATCTTACGGGTTAGACCCTCTCCCTTTGAAGATGAGATGAAAACTCACTGACACCTGAAACTTAGTGTCACACAAGAGAACCTTTGGTTAAAAGAGCCTAAAAGAGCAGGAGGATAAATCTGGCAACTTCTACTCTATTTGTCTGTTGAAAGGCAGCAATCAGTCTTGTGGCCCATACTGCCAAAAAAAGAAAAAGAAAAAGAAAAACCTGAGACAGTAGGCATTCAGAATGGGGATTAATGGGAGAAACTAAAATGAGCTTTTTTCATATTCTTGTAATGCACTACAATCTGTCATTAGGTGGGGCTAAGAATCAATTAAGCATGAATGATGCAAAGGAGTATGGAATGTGACCTTAACAGTTGTCTTGTCTCTTACCTTGAAGTTTCCATCTGTTTTGCGCAAGGAGAGTTCCATCATGCAACAAGGATGAAGATATGATTTCCAAGGGAACAGTCATTATAGGCCACTATGTTTCCAGACCTGATAAATTTAATCCAAGTTGCCTGGGAGGGAAGAATTCATAAAATATTTTATCTGAGGCAAGTGCAAAAATAGTCATAAATTCAAAGGTTAATCACTGCACCAGGGGAACAAATGAAGAAGATGGGGCAGTTTTATGACTATCAATATGCTGTACTTAATAATCATGTTGCTTTAAATATGCCCTATCCATTTATGTATCATAAGAAAAGGGACATGATCTCAGAAAATGAAAAAGAAGGGTTGATAACAGTCCATACAAACAATTCATGCTGTAGCATACTGAGCTGGAATAGAAACCTAGACAAGATTAGTGCAAGCCAGTGTCTAACTTACATATTATTTAACCACATTTTTTGGCAGCAGAGATGAGTGGAGAAATTTCTGGTAGCTAGGAGCTTTGTTTCAGGAAGGTGGGTGAGGGCATCTCAGAGACTTAGGGGAATCAATACTATTGTTTTGAAGATAAAATGTGTTATGCAGCAGGCTTTTGTCAGAAGACTTGTATTATCTATTCTTATTTTTCATTGGATACTGATTAGTATTCTGCTGGCTTGATCATTATTGACTGTTGTTTTGTTGTTTTATTGTACTAGCTGTAAGTAATTTAGATTTTTTGATTGAAGCCACATACAAATTTGTAATAAATTAATGAGCCCCTTTCCGTCATTCTTTAAGCCTATCATTCTCACAAGTCAAACACATGCTAAGTAGGAAGGAAAGTCTAACTATGTGTGGGTAGTAGGTCATGTAGAGAAATAGCATATTTTCCTGAAAGATTACTTACAAACCAATGGAGTTTCATGCAGAATTTTTCAAAGAAGGGATGGGATGGATTGCATTTAGTACTGTGATTCTTTCCATGGTTATAATGGCAACTTTGAAGGAACTTTGTATATGCATTATAGGTGTGTCTACTTATAAGTACTATCACTGTAAGGTAGTTAAGGGTACAATATGTTAATGTTTTCTTAAATTATATTTGAGAAATATTGAAATATTTTTATTTTTGAAGAACTAAGGAGAAATAGAGTTTGGATTGTTAAAAAAAAAACACCAAAAATAACTATGTGTATATGATGAAATGCTTGTACTAATGGAAGCATTTCTGTCTCAAACTCTAAAAAAATTGGTTGAACAAAAACAAAAAGAACCTTCAACCTTTAAATTAGCTTTGTATCATAGCAAACACAAAATTGCACAATATGATTCCATGCAGCTTAGGTTTAATTCATTGTTTAGGAACAATGATGAAAAAGGGGGGGAAGTTATATTGTTTCAATAGCTTGATGAGAAAAATGGAATACATGGAATTAAAAAAAAAAACATTTTAGGAATAGTCCATAACAAGCTCACTGAATATTTTTTGCTTTGCTTTGTTTGTTTTTACTATAAATATTTGAATTATGGGTTGAGCTGTGTGACATAACTCTTTCATGACTTAGAATGATCTTTTAGCATTTAGAAGTCTATGTGGAAAGGAAAAAGGAGGAGGAGATTAAAACTGGGATGGAAGCAATAGGTTTTACACTTCATTAAACTTTCCTTAAATATCATACCATTGTATAATTAGAATAGATTATATTGGTCCTGTGCCATTGATAAAATTAAACAAAAAAGTAAGATTTGTTTTTCTTCTCATTCCAGAAGCATACCTAAGGATGTAAAAGTGAAAAACTAGAAACAGTAAAAAGAAGTCACCAAAAATAATGCAGTTATTATAGACTTGTTAGACAAATCACATGTTATAATAACAATTGTTAACGGTAGATTCAGTGTTTCATGAAAATCTAATTACTGTATGTTAACTTAATGTAATTTGGAATTGGAAAGCAAAGTTTAAACCACTCTAAAAGCAGGAACTCTTCAGAAACTTTTGTTAGTTTCCACCATGTCAACTGCTTTTTGGTCAAATTATATCTTCAGAAAAAGGGCTTTTATTTAGTCCATTGGAAGGAAAGAAAAAATTAAACTTGTCCTCCCACTATTTGGTTGTGGCAACTTTTAAACTTTCTCATAGCTTCTCTTTATACAATAAAAACTATGTGAATATATTGCATTGGACATTTAACATGAAGTTTAATTTTGCTCTGACATATACAGAATATTTAAGCCAGTATCACCTTTCTCAACTTATTCCAAAAAATCTAATAAAGCAGGTTGCTAAAAATTGTTCCCGATCAATAAAATTTAATTCACTATAAATTTATACCAGTTTAAAAACATTTTTTCCAACATTTCATATTTTGATAGCATCTTGGGGTGTACAATATAAACTACACAAATATTAAATAGGTTTTGTCAACTAATTGTCATATATTGAAGCATAGGAAGAGATTAAATATCCAGGACATGTTTCCTTACCAAATCCTAACTTTGAGGTATTATATAATACATTTTCATGAAATACATTTATGAAGACTTTCCCTACTTTGTCACTGTCTTTCCCTACCCATATTAACAACACTGCTCTAATTATTAACATTATTATTTTGCCAGGTTAGCTACTATTCATTGAGGGCTGGTCTTTTAATGAGAGGGTTGGTCTTTTATAATTTATAATTTATAGAGAGTGAAGGAAATGCACAGTACTTCTACTATTCTTTGGGGAGAGAGTAAAAAAGGTTGATATTTCCTGTAATTTCTCAGATTATTATTTTAGGGGTGATCATATTTTCCCATAGCAGATGTAATTAGTTTTGGCTCTTTTTCTCTTTCCTTAAAAATTATCATCATTATTTTGCAGGCTCTCACCAGCAGCAGCTGTGGACGTGGTGTACTGCTACTATACACAAAATGACAGATGCTCCATTGTGATCTAAGACCTGTCAGGGTTTGGATCAAAGCCCTATATTTACCATCCTGTTTTTTTTTTAACTCCCACCCCTCCCACAGACTCTGCTGCAGGGTATACATTCATATTTCCAGAGGAATATCATCTGATGAAAATCTGAATAATTGAAACTTTTGTATCTCAGTCCAGGACTAAAAATGAGGGTGGACAAGAATAAACAGTTGTTGTTACTTTAGGGATATTATACTCCTTGATATCTGACACAAATTGTTTTTTGATTTTTAAAAGAAACAGAGATGAATAAATTTTGAATTAGATTAGCTAGCCAAGACCTATAGTTTCCTGTTGTACCACTGCAGAAAATCACATTCCTTATTTTATTTTATACTCTGATCAATGATTTTGGTTTATTATACAGAAGTATTTATGTATCTATATGTTTACATCTAACCTTCTAAAAACATCAGTATCTAAATATCTGATCAAAACATTGAAATATCTAATTCTAAGAAAATGGCCAATGATCCACAAAAGCTTATGCAATAATTTAACACAACAGAATAACAGAGTTGGGAGGAACCTTGGGAGGTCTTCTAGTCCAATTCCCTGCTCAGACAGGAAACCCTATACCATTTCAGACAAATCGTTGTCCAATCTCTTCTTAAAAACTTACAGTGTTGGAACATTCACAACTTCTGCTGGCAAGTTGTTCCACTGATTAATTGTTCTAACTGTCAGGAAATTTCTCCTTAGTTTTAGGTTGCTTCTCTCCTTGATTAGTTTCCATTCATTGCTTCTTGTCCTGCCTTCAGGTGCTTTGGAGAATAGCTTGACTCCCTCTTCTTTGTGGCAACCCCTGAGATATTGGAACACTGCTATCATGTCCCCGCTCACCCTTCTCTTCATTAAATTAGACATACCCAATTCCAGCAACCGTTCTTTATATGTTTTAGCTTCCAGTCCCGTGATCATCTCTGTTGCTCTTCTCTGCACATTGCTTTTAATAAAAAAATTGTCAGGAAAGATGCTACCATTCGATTTTTTAGAAGCTTCCCTATAACAGATCTACTGATAGAATAAATGTTCAACAGATTATCATACTAATTTCTGCCTAGATTTGGAAATTCTGAATGATTTTCTATTTCTGAAATCAAATGGATACATTATGATTTTTATTGTTTCATTCTTTCTTACCGAATGTTCTGCCCAAACAAAATTCTTCAAAAGATGAGAATAAAGAGAAAATGTTCCTCAAAATATTAGTCAATCTTTGGGAGAATTAATTGTAAAACAGTATTTTTGTATTTTAAAAATATATTGTATGTTTTTATCCTCCTATACATTGCAAAGAAAGTTGAAATGACCTTGGAATATTCATGGCACTGAATGTCCTTGGAATGAAAGAACATTCTTGAATCTGTGGCACTCCCCCACAAATAGAATTATTTTAAATATTACAAAGTAAGCCTTCATTATTCTTAAAAGTTAGCTTTTGAATATCACCAAATATTCTCTCCCTCCTTTCAAAGGGTTGATTTCACAAGAGGGCCCCATATCTGGCACATTTTGAGCGCTCAATCTTGATTCTGTCTATCAGGCAATCATCTTCTAAAATGAACTAGATCACCTCCCACCTGATTAATTACAAACATAAAGAAGGGAAGAAAATGCCTGGGCCATGCCAAAAATTCAATGAATTTGTAATGTTAATCACTTTGGCTTTGCTGTATCAGTTTAACAACAAGGTACATGGAGGTTATTTCAAAGGAAAATGAAGTAATTACAATGGAAGTTGAAGAAGGCATACTTGCCTTATCCATATTTTCCCTGTCTAATAAATCATGTGTGGGAACATACCAAACTGGGATTTGTAAATTGTCAGGTATGTTTGAAGCAGAATATATTCTGCAGATAACAGACTATGCTTGGGGTTTGGAATAAACAGAGCAAAATTTCAACCCTATCCATTAGTAGATAACAATGACATTACCAGAAAGTGTCTGTTACTTATTAATATGCTTAACAGGCTGAACAATTTAGAAAAGGAGACAGCATTATTTAAAAAAAAAAAAGAGGGGAAGGACCTATTTTAAGCTTGCAAAAGGTCACTATGATGACAAACACAATAAGGGGGAAGCTAAAGGAGGCATATGGTATATTCTGATTTTTTGCATACCATTTTCACGAAGCTCAGCAGAAGTTTACTAGATTTGCTGGGAAGCAAAATGAGTCTGTAAAATATATTATCTTTTGCACAATAACCAAACTATCTGTAACTTATTTTCCAAAATAAGAATTAGAATTAACTCATTTAATTCCCAGAAAAATTGAAAGCATAGTGGGATTTAATAAACAGCACTCTCTCACACATTACATTTAGTTGGTGATCTAGTGGGCAGACATATTCATAGCAAACATTAGATATTATAGAAATAAGTTGCTGCTTCATCATAAATATCTTCCCCTGTTTTCAAACCTTTGGGCTATTCTGTTTTTTATCATTCATCAGTATGACAGTTCAAGAAGGCACTTTAAAAAAAAACTTTATTAAATATGTGCTTACTGGAACTTTAAAAGTAGCTTATGTCCAAAAGTTAAACATATTAAGTTGGAAATCTTTTTTCCCAAGTGAATATGTTTAAGACACACATACACACATCCAAACATTACCTGGAAAAGGACTCCTATTTTTTCCTGCCAAACAATCTAGATAGTGCAGTATATCTTGTATGTTTGCTTGATGTTAAACATATTCTCTTCAAGATTATATAGAATTTTGTGCTGTTCCTGTGGGATCATATATTATATCAATAAAATATGGTTTTGCTGTTGATATCACCTCACCCTTTTGTTTATGTAGAAAGATTAAGATGAGCTGGCCTAAGCAAAGCAAGAACTTAGAAATTCTGAAGGAATATTTTCTTGTCTGGTATATTTATAATTGGAAATAGTAGGAAAGGAAGCTACAGTAAATCTCTAATTGCTGCAGTATTATGGGTCAGGATAGTTTGGCATATAAGGAAAAGAAGAATTACGGGAGTCCTCTAACTGCAGCTGAACAGTGCTTAGCCCTTTAATTAATTATAAATCATTTATAATTCCTGAGGGAAACATTTGATGATTTTAAAGCCTAGATTGCTGACTCTTCAACCTTGCAGAAAATATAGCCATATGAAGTACAGGAGACAAAGCATTCACTGCAGTTTAGCCACCAGGCTCCAGTTACTTAAAGCTAAACTTTCTGGATCATGAATTCAACTTGCTTCCAAGTAATATCAGCCAGCTTAATATTTAATATTCTAGAACTACAGTTGTTAGGGGACAGACCTGTTTGGATATTATAATGTTTGGTCAGGAAGTCCACTTCTTGCATGCAAACTGTACTATCTATGAAAAGGACAAAGCATACCTGGGTAAAATCAAGTGAATCACTTCAACTTTAGGTTATCCTTTTATTACCTAAGATTACACATTAATTTGACACTGTCCTCTAATTGTAGGTAATCTGGTAGAGAAATCTGCATTAGAAGTAACTATCTGTAAATTATACTTCTTCTTTTTTAATGTTTTATTAATTTTTAACAATTACAATCTTTAGTGCTTAGTAAACAATGTGTTGTCTGGGTTCACATATTTAACATTAACTTCTTCAATGTAAGTCTGTTCAGTACTACACAATCCAGTGTTTTTTCCCCTGATCCTCCTTTCTTCCCCATATTTTTTTTCCATTTTTCCCTCATTACACAGTTACAATTCTTGCTACTGTTGATGCATACAAAGTTAAATATAAACATCCTCATCATATTTTACTAATATTATACAAATAACAATAATGTCAATAAATCAATATCCTGTTTTTCATCCTCTTGTTAAAGTTTAATTTCCTATCAATATTTAAAATATCTTTGTCAATTATGATTTTCTCAATATTAATTACATTTATATAGTTCATACCAACCATCCTGTTATTTTCATATTTCCCATATCAAAAGAAGAAAAAATGCTATTTTAATTCTAAATCATATCTTTCATTATAAAAGTCTAATTATATCTAAGGGTCATTTGTTAATCATATTCCAACAAATATTTAATCATATAATGCCCCCTCTAATAGGTCAAATCTTCTGTTTTTTAAGTCTAACTCTCGCTTTCTTTCTTTGCCAAGTAGCTTTCCAGGCCATGGCAATTAAATCCCTCAGGAATTTTCTTTCTATTTTTGTAAAAGTTACTTGGAATGAGGAAGACAATTTAGGTGGAGGTATTTTTTTTTGGGGGGGGGAATTCCACCCATTTATATTCCTTAAGCAACTCCCACTTTCCTTCTCCCTCAATTTCTTTTCATTTTTTGTCTCCCAAGTTGTGACATTTCCCCTGACAGCTCTATATTCTATTTTTTTTAAATCTTCTTCCTTATCATCAGGTATATTTTGCAGATCTAAGGGGTAAAGTGCCTTTTCCATTTTCATTGTTATGACTGAGTCTTGCAGTATTTTATTTGTCCAAAATGGTGTAGGGTTTCCTGCCTGAGCAGGGGGTTGGACTCGATGACCTCCAAGGTCCCTTCCAACTTTATTACTATTATTATTATTATTATTATTATTATTATTATTATTATTATTATTATTATTATTATTATTATTATTATTATTATTATTATTATTATTGGTTTATTTGTTCATACTTTGTAGTCATTGTCTGGGGATTTTCTAATTGCAGATTTAATTTGGAGAATTGCTCATTTATATTATCTAAATTGCTTTTAGTCTCATTATGGTTTCTTTCTGTGTCCTCTTTGGGTGTGACAATTGTTTGGTGAATTAGTTGTAGCATAGAGTATATTTCCTTCTGAAAGGTGTTTACTTTTTCTTGAGGCATCATTCCTGCAGATCCTTGATTAGCCTGGGTGGGGGCTTCAAATGGAGGTGCAAGGTATATTTTCTTACCACTTTTAGCTGGGTGTGAAACATCCATTTTGTTTTCCCCCTCCAGATAATCTGTCAGAACTTTTATGTTCTCCAGACATAGTCAAAAGTCATTTTTTTTCTTTCTCTCCCAATAGTTCTTGAGATTAAAAGTCCAAGCTCAATAGGTATTTATAGTCCAAGAAAGTCAGGATGATAAGTATGCCAAAATAGTTTCCTTTATTGTCAGCTGTTCTCCATTAAGCTAGAAGTCACCAAGCAGCCAGGAACATTGAGGTGAAATATAAGAAATCCACCACTAGATGTCATTCAAAATCCATTTTCCACTCTTAAAGCAAAGGGTTGATTTCTTATATTTCACCTCAATGTTTTGGTTTTTTTACAAAGGGAAAATCTTAACAATTATCTCGTTCTCAAATTTATCAAAACTGCAGCTTTATGTTACTTCCACTTCAGTATTATGTATTTCTGTCCCCCATAAAAGAAATTAAAACACCATTTCTTCTCACATTCGGAGGTTTTTAGATTTTGGGGAGCCTTTCCCAGGAAATTCAATTGTAAAATAGTAAAGAAAGGATCAATATTCTCACCTAGTTCCAAACATGCTGTTTACAATATGCTAATTGGTGTGTTTCTTCTTCAGTTGTCAGTGGCTAATGGCTGGCCCCATCCTGCTGGTTTGGTGGGCTTTCCTCAGATCGAACAGAAATATTGCCATCTCTCCGTGATCAATGAGACTCCCCTCCATCACCTCTTTGGGGTGACTTTTGGCCCTTTTAGGGCCACCAACAGGGAGAAATCAGGCACAGAAGGCAGACCCCTGTCTTCCTGCATCTGTCTCGCCGTGACACAAAACTGGAAGTTCCCTGTAAATTATACTTCTATACTTCTACAATGAAGTATAGTTTTATGGAGCAAACATGAAAGTATGTTTTGTGTCATTACATTTTATATGATGCCTCAGGCAACTAATTTACACCTTTATTACAGCTTAATTCTTTTCCTCTATCTGTAAATCATAGTGAACATTTCAAAATAGCTTACTAAGTAATGTAACCATTATGTTGCATTTCTATCCTTAGGAATAAATTTGTCTTCCTTAATTCCACACATCCCCATCTAGACTTATGCTCTTAGTACCTCTTGGGTCGATTTCTCATGCTGGCATTGATAAACTATACTTCTTACTATCTCTTTCGTTATGCCTGCACACAAATGTTTTTATTTAGTCACAAATTTCCTTGGTATTTTGGTTGCATTGTGCTGCTCTCTAATCACAGGCAAAAGAGAACAAGTGATGCTAAAGTACTTTCTTCTCCATCTTATTGTTGAGAAATAATTTAGTTTCCAGCTGCATCTAGTAAAAGGCTGGTTTCAAATGGGGGAGATTACATATGGATGCTGGCTCTTTAGGGAATGCTAGTCATACTTAAAATAATGTAGCATTATTGAGCTGGCATCTATTCAAGAAGGTGCATTCCACCCAACTGGATAACAAAGTTATACACAGCTGTGATGTTTGGCATCTGATTTTTGCCATCTGTAGAATGGTACTGCATATTTTGATGTCTATTTATGGGAAGCAAACATTAGCAATAATCTGAAATTTCAATGCTTGACTCAGAAACATTTTATTGTTTCACTGTTGTTATTTTTCCCCTTGTTACTAAAGCAAGCTTTATGTACTTTCTATGTAAAATTCTTGGAACCCAAGGTAATAAAGACCAATTAAGCAGCCAGCTTGCCTGGCAAAAGAACAAAACTAGCTGAGTTCGAGATAAAACTAGTTAAAGATAGTGCTTACCATGGCGTACATAGGCATTAACACAGAGATTTTTGGTAAATGGAAAGGCCAGTTTGTTCTATTTTACTTTCAATAATAGGATGTTGCCACATGTTACAAGTGGCTTCCTAGCTAAAGGGGAAATGGTTGCTGATTTTGCTGAAATAAAAGCCAAACCATCAAAGGAATCAGTCACTTGTAATGGAATAGTAGCACTAATAGTTGTTAGGTAGCTTGAAGCTTTTATCTAAGTGCTGTTGCTTAGCTGTGGCATAGTGCATCTGTAATGAGAGTGCCTTGGACATTTCTCCTCTAAGTACTGACAATGACAATGGGCTTCTGGTGACTACTTTTTCTGGCAAGATGAAGGCAAGTATGTTAGACTGATTCTTCCCCATCTCAGTGTTACAGAGGAGAATGACATCCTTGTATGTCATTGGACAGCAACCATAGGAGAGGTTTGCTGATGGACTTTGGGAGGATCAACTAGTATCCTACAATAGCTGCCTTATGTGCTAAACAGGATATTGGCTATCTTGCTTTCCAAGTACTGTATTGAGACATGGACATTTAAGCATTTGAAGTGCCATTGGATTTACATCAGCTGGTGGCTTTGTGACTATTCACTGCTCATGCCCTCAATAGAAGATTTCAGAACATCTAGTCCAAGATTTCTATCTAGTTTGGACTTGATGAATGTTGTTTTGGATTTGCGATTTTGTTTTTTCAAATCCCCAGTTGAAGATGGAAAATGAGGTGAGAATTTTCCCTAGGTTTCATAGGAATTAATTGGTTGTTTTTTTCCTCTGTTCACCCAGGTGAGAGCAAGTGGGCCTGAGTGAATGTGTAGTGTGAATATCAATGAAAGGAGGAAGGAATTGACTTCTTGTTCATGCTTGGGTAATGAGTGCTAAGCATAACTAACTCTAAGACAGTCAAACAGTTACATAAAATATGGGTTTAATGAATGGGTAGGTTCAATTTTCTGAGGGAGGGATATTATGGTTAACAAACATTAATATGTTAGGGAAACAGGGGCAGGCAATATGAATAATATTGAAGGAGAAGATATGGTGGTTATTGGACAGTAGGCTGCATTTTTGGAAATATGACCTTGACATCTTTTACCAATGTGATGTTACAGCCCCTGTAATCTACCCAATGCCTAGTCATTGGGCCTAAAATGCCCCTGGAATCCAACTATGCTTATTGATACTTTGATGCCCTCCTTCATTGACAAGGTAATAGTTTATTTTGGAATAATGGCAACATGACCTGCAATTGGAGCATACTACCATTATGCCTTTGTCATGGACAGATCAATCCCTATTAACCTTAGAATATTCTGTGGCTTCTCCCTATCACCGGAATGATGAACTTATTAAATTGGTCTGCCCTAAAGAACCCTGTAAGGCTTTAGAGGAAACTTGAAGTTTTCCCTGATGGATGGTCCAACTCAGGCCACTTGGATTATGGAAGCAATTTGAGCCTTGGACCAGATTCAGCCTGTGTAGACTCTCTATGGATCTTGACAGACCCTCCAGAGCACCACTGGAGAAAAATTAAGAGTTACTCCAAAAGCTTTTCTTAGCTTTTCTTTTTCTTTATTGTGCAGAAAGCCATGGCTTGAGGAAACTGATCCAGAAGCTATTACAAAAACAAAAATGGCAGAAACATTTATTGAACTCTGGGAAAGGAAATAATATTAGGAAGAGGCTTATACTGGCTTCTTCCAGACTTAGGGTGGTGTAAGAAGTAGGAAGGGAAAAGCACAGTCAGATTTGCAAGATTCTACAGTGTGTCTCAATAACTCTGTTTCCTGATCTGGACAACCTTAAACCTTGTGACAATGAAATATAATAATTTCTCCACTTGCATTGTGTCTGCTAATTGCAGGTTGATGCCCTTATTTAGGATGATGGGCTCCCTCTTGAATAAGGATGGGCAAAGGGAACACTATTCAGCTGATCACAGATGAACTTCTAGTCCTTTGTATCACATTAACTCAATTGTCAATCTTTCTTTTGGCATTTCTTTCATAAAACCTCCTGCTTTCCTATCATCATTTCTTTCTTATGAGTACTTATGTCTACTAATTTCAAAAATTCTTCCTTTCTTCTTCCTTTCTTATCTCTCCCTTTTGTTTTCCTTGTGACTCCCAAATTGGACTCCATTTAACTACTCTCCTACGTATCTTAGAATATTGTGTTTCCCACATCCTGCTATTTAACTTACAGTTTTAACCTTTCCCACTTTCCTTCAAAACCACTGGAGTGCAGATTGTCTTACCATATTTTCTCTCTCTCCTTTTTTTACTTGAAAAGTGTATTAGTAAAGTTTCAGCAGAAACTTTATCTGTATAAACATATGCTTATACATTAGTCATTTGTACTGTTTTTCTTGGGATATTTTTTATTTTATTTTGGAGGGAGAAGGTATAAAATATGATCCAGAATTAGGCTGGTTGTCATATATGTTGGAGTGTAGTTGAGAGCTGTAATTACATGGTTACAGAATTTGACCTTAAGTGCACAGCTAGTGTCTGAAAATAATTTTGGAATACTATTCTCAGCCTGACCTCTTTAGTCATCTAGGATTAGGGTTGAGAAGAGAGGAATGGAAGAATTTAAGAAGCATAATATTTCTTGTTTTGTGTTATCAATATAATTCTTCTCTGATGTGTTCTCCACTTGATAAAATAACCTTAGTCTTTTCAAATAAATAGCTGTTTTGATTCACAGGGTTTTTTTTAGCTATAAGAAATAGTCTTGCAGAACAATCTGCTTTTTAAAAAGAAGTGGAGACTATAGTGTGGTGAACTTTTCTCAAAAAAATAATTTTAGTGTTTTCTTCTTCCCAAACATGTAAACAAATAAATGAGAAAATACATATAAACACACTTCTTTTTGAAGAGATTTTTCTTCACTTATAGTTGCTTTACAAAAAGTTGTTATTAGGTATCTGGTATAAACTTTGGGATGCAATTCCAGGATATGTTTGAAATAATACTATTTTGTTCTTCAACTTTACATTTCTTAATATGCTTCTTTCACAACAAAAAAAATATTCTTGCAATTTCAGGGAAAGTATTTAGCAAAGCTTAAGTTTGAGTGAAGAAATATACCCCATAGAAAAATATCCTGAACTCTCCTTATTGAAGATTTCACTTTTGCAGTTCTGCATCACTATGCTATGTCTTTTACCATCCTCGACTTTCAAAGTAAAGATAAAATGCAATACGAAAAAATACTTTGCAATAATGTTCACAAAATTCCTCTGATTAAAATCTGTCTTCAAATGTTATTAAATCTTTGTTTTCAGGCAGTCCTTTCAGATGCAAAGTTGCTGAAATGCCAATATGATTGAACTTGAAATTTTGAATCTACAGCTCTCTCAATCACTTGTGTATGAAGATCATTTTAGCATAGATAAGTTCACAGATAGGTAGTGACACACCCTCTTATCATAATGTATGTGTGGGGTGTAGATAATGCAAAGGGAAGCCTCCTAGTAACAATGATGGCAACAAGATAATTAAGGGTCATTTCTGAACATATTTGAACAACTGTAGTGCATTAAAATGATAATGCCAAATGAAGAAAAACACAAAGCACAAAGTAAGAAAAGTGGTACAAGTAAATATTATTTTTTAATTCTTTTCTCTCTCTCTCTCTCTCTCTTGCATACACAGAGGTTTGAATTCATGATAGTTTACATAATTAAGATGGCCCTTTTTAATGTGCTCTATAAAACACATTCCAACTATTTTACAATTGATATTACGTACATTATTTCTTAAAAGTTTTATTTTTTAAATCAAACACTCTTAGATTTTGTATTAGATAACATAAATATCACATTATAAAATACTGCTGTATGTTGATTACCTCTCTCTATGTAGTAAGAATAGTATTATTTAATAGTATTCTTAGATAAAAATAGTATTGTTTTTCACAGACACCAATACTCACAAAGAAAATATATTATTATGCAATCAATGTTAGTAAAACAGTTGGCCTTTGCTGTATATCTTGGATGCTCTTTCATCCCATCTGAAGCCTTAATTATTCCATGAATATTGAAACCTTTGTGTTTCCCTTGTTTTATCACTCCAATGTACTGTAACTTGAATAGTCAGTCCATCATGTGAAACAATAACCAAATCCCAATTATTGGCAAGTGCAGAGAGAATTTTGCATTTCCCCCTGCTATTTTCCCTTTTTAGCTTTATTTTGAGCTCTCAGCCATTTTTATCATTTGGAGTTATTGTGTAGAAAAGAAATCAACTGCACATTGTTTAAGATAGCAAAACTGAAGATGATGTGCTGAATTTCATGGCCCTGGGCATATTGCTACAGAAGCTATTCTCTTGCCAGAAAATCTCCATTTCCTCTAACCAGTCAATATTATCACCCATATCTTTAAAATTACTTTACTTAAAACACACATCTGTGCTTAGATTTTGCAAATCTTGCTGCCTTATAGGACTATGCAAAGATCTTGGAATGATTCTGTGGTAATTACCTCAACAAAACAATGCTCAGATTTCTAAAAATGAAATGAAATCTTTGCTTTACATTCTTGTGCTGCTGAGGCAAATAGCAATAGCCAAATAAGGATTGTACCATGTTCTCTTGTTTCTTCCAGTCAGTAACAGCCTCTTCTGGCTATAGAACTGTTGTCAAGGCTTTGAGATGTTGTGAAGCAACACAAGACAAATCATGTCACCCCTTTGCTTTGACAAGTAGATTCACATCACTTCAATAGTGCCTCTTTGAAATGAATCCAAAACACCTTGTACAGACCATCTGTATTCTTGTCCCCTAGGCTTGCTATATTTTTGGCACAAGATTGAATGGATGAATACCCATTTTAGTTATTTGGTTTGAAAAAAAATCAGAAGAATTGAACCTCTCTCTCTAAACAGTTATGACAATCTACCCACCCCTAACTCATCAAATTAAAAAAGAACCTTATGCAGTGATCAGCTGTGCAATCTATTTATGTAGGAAAATGTGCTCTGGGATGTTGATGGGTTACTTGAAAAGTAATGAAGGAGAAAGCAGATTTCAGCAGAACACAGATTTCAGCAAAATGGGCAAACTGTTCAAATATATTTTAAGAGCAAATCTTTAAAGCATTAAGTTAACACACCTTAAAAATCTTAAGTTGTTTGCAATAGTATATACAGCAGTATATACTAAGTAGATATAGAGATATTCCTATATTTGTATTAAAAAATAAAACCTCTGTCTCTCTCTCTCCCTCCCTCTCTCCCTCCCTCCCTCCCTCTCTCCCTCCCTCCCTCTCTCTCTTCTCAGTACTGTGAATTCATATCTCCATGTGTATCTTCCAATCCTTATTGATATATCCACTACTATAGTAACATGTTATCCTAATCATTGTAAAAAAGAAAGACCAATATTTTATATGGCAAGGAACAACGTTAAAGGAACAGAAACAGAAATTAGGGAAATTGGGGAGAAACAATTGAGGCATCAGAAGACAATCCAGATGACAGGAAGGAATTCCCACCATATCGTTCTTTGTCTGTCATATGATTGTAATCCTATGACGGAGAACATCTGTCAAGATCTACAAATAATATGTTTTCTGAGCAGATAAAGAGGAACACACTTGTGTAATTGGAGTTTAGTCAATGCTAATATGATTTTTTTAAACCTGATACATGGATTCTTACTATCTTTGCATGCATTTAGAACTATTTTAAAATAAAACTAAAATGCATCATATTGTTATCATACTTATGAATGTGCTGTTTCTCACACATATGTGTATGTGCCTGTGTAGGAAGTGAAAATTGGTTGAAAGGAATGATCAAATCAGCACTGAAGAAGTGCCAACCTGGAGCAGAAATAAAGTGACTCATTCTCTCTGCCTGCTAGCAAAATGTATTGACCCATAATCACCTTGATATAATATCCAAAGCTTATGTTCTTGTCCCTTCTGGCTGGTTGGAAAAGCTGCCATCAGCATACTAGTGGGTATTGTTTATGAGTCCTGTGATTGACAAAAAGGTTAGTGTGTTTTGTTCAGGACTTATTAGTTCAGGTTTATCATGAGGGATATGGCTTCAACCATCAAAAGGACTCAAAATACCTCTTTGGAGGTCAAGATAAAACCTCCACGGGTCTGTGCACATTTCACTGACCATTTCAACAATAATTTCTAAATGTGGCCAAGCATAAAAAGAGGAGATATTTGTAGAACACAAGTTTAGCATGAAGAAGCCCTTGAGCTGTTACCCCTCCCTCCAGTCAACTCAAGAGAAATGAATCCTGCTTTTTATAAATGTAATTATAGGAGCCCAAGAAATTTAATTATAATTGCCATGTGTATATGTTTGTATAGCTTAATTATGTTAGAAGACTGATGATTTCATTGATTCTCAGCATAACAGAGAAGTTTTCTTCTTGGATGACAGCCTCTCTTAGTCAGTATATCATCATCATTGATGTTTATACAAAGTCCAGTGGGTGGACAATCAGAGTAGTGCTATTAGCTTCACAGGAAGAAAATCAAGAATTAAAACCCCTACTTTGTCATTATTAGCACTGAATATCTATAATTTGTGAACTTACCTCATTTATTTTGTGCTACAGATAGCATTTTAATGCATGTACCTAATCACAGAAAGCTCTCCAATAGATCACAGTGCAATTTCTTCTTTATTTTGCATTGTTGGCATTTATTATAGACTCTATCAGAAGTCTTTTCCAAACATTTTATGTAGTTTCATCTTTCCAACTGGTACATGCGAGCTGGTTATGACCCAATCAGAACCTTTGAATGGAGTGAAATGGCCCTTTTTAAAAAATAAGTAAACCTGTATATACAGAAAAGTGAATTTCATTTTGAAGTTCTCAGAATGAAAGAGTACATCAAAAAATCATCTTGTGTTTTCTAGGCAGAGTTAGGGGCCTGTCCCATTGGCAGTATGTTCCATATTTTATTGTAATTTATTTCTATGTAAAATACAACCTGTACCCACTCCAGAAAAATTCCTATGTCAACTTAGAACAAAGCTAAAATTAATAGTTTGATTTTTCAAGAATTAAATCATCTTGTACCTCTTGCAGAGCAGCAAGATGTTTATTTCCAGCAAATTATAAAATGTCTTGCTCAAGTCCATTATTTCCTTTTTCTCTCTTCTGCTCCTTTTCTTTCCACCACCTTCTGCAGGCCTATCAACCAGCTAACCATTTGGGATACTGACTGAATATAGGTGTCCTTTATGGGTGTATTCCATGAATATCTGACAAAAGCACTTGAATGTACACAAACAACCAGTGCTTTTTTTGTAAAAAAAAAAAAAAAAAAAAGTGACGGAACTCACACACGTCATACAACCCGCCTTGCCTACCCTACAAGGTTCCATCCAAAAAAGGTGCCGGAACTCCGTTCTGGGCATTCTATGACAAAAAAAAGCCCTGCAAACAATTATGCCTCCCCCATTTAGTTTACACAGCAGAATGGTACGGTGTCCTCAACTGATAGTCTCAAAACTAAAAACACTTAATAGACTTAATTTTCAATAATTTATTCAGCCCTCTTTTAAAACTGTCCCTGTTAGCTGCCAACAGTACCTCTTGAACTGCACAGCTTAATTACAAACTAAATGAAGGAGTGCTCTTTTCTTTCTTTCCTATCAGTCTCATCGAGTGACCCCTAGTTCTAGTGTTTTGAGTGAAGGAGGAGAAAAAAATCCCTTCCTGACCATTTATTTTATATATCTAGAACACATCCCACTTTGGTCATTTTTTTTCCCTTAGGCAAAGGATTCCCAAACATTTGTTTCTAGCCTTATTATCTGTTTTTAAATGTGACAGATGCGCATAGTTTTCCAGATGCAGAAATACTATCTTTTCTATTCTTCAATATCCAGCAGAAATTCATTAAGACAGATAGGAGATTTCTTTAGACTCTTAGGAGTCAGGCCATTTTTTTTCTTAGATAGAAACTGAGTTACATGAGTGATCATATTCAAGGGGGGGGGGTACAAGGTTATCTCCCATGAAGATTTCAGCTGACCTGATCCTGACCTCGTTTCCTATCCCAATTTTTCCTTTCAAATTATCTTGGTCAGAGAGGAGACTGCTAGTCTCTATCTAATTACAAAAGAAAAAGAACATTTTCTAAGAGAAATTTGGATTATTTTTGAAACTTTGAAAATGTCAGCTATGTAGAAATTGACAGTTACTGAGTTTTTATTGAAACAAAATGCCTTAAAAGAAAAACAGATACTCCAGCATTCATCAAAATTAACTTCCACAGAAATAAGCTGTATGTCGGGGGGGGGGGGATATTTGCTGTCCCACTCTTTGTTTGGCCTCTCTTATATGTGTTTTCCCATGATATTCAATGCACTCTCTTTTCTATCTCATTCTTCTGTGCCAACTGACCTTCTGATATTGTTGGATGATTTCTACATATCCCACAGTTGCTGCTCTTCCTTATCTCTTTATTCCTCTCATCCACTATAGCAAAGTATTGTACAGTAAAACTAGCCCATCAGTTAGGACTAAATGTAAAAATAAACCCAATCATTGCAAATTTTGGATAGAAGTTAATATACCATCTGTATGGAAAAAAATTTGCTGCTTCTGCATCATTGCATTTCCATTCAAATACAGATAATGGGATTGTTTAATGATGATCTGCAAGGCCCAAAATATAAAAATAAAAGCTATCACTTTCAGGAGAACAGAAAATCACCTCAATATAGCAAAATATAGCTCTTGGCAGCATAAACATCCCCTTAACTATGTTCTGCAGTTGATAGACCATTAGCTTATGAAAGAGTTTATATCTGATATTTCTATTATGGAAAGATTGCCAGAGTCCCTGTTTTATAAGATGCAGAATAATCTGGTTGAAATGGTTCACCCATGCAACAGCTTGTGAACATTTTCATTTTAATTAAAGAACTATTCAGAAGGACACCAGAGTCATTGACAGGGTGAAAGGAAAACCAGCTTGCTAAGCTTTTTGAAGCTATGTCTTAAAGTAAATTCAGACTAGTTGTTTTATTTAAAGGTTTGGAATTTCCACATTGTGAAATATATAATAATGATAAAGTTGTAAGGGACCTTGGAGGTCATCTAGTCCAACCCCCTATTCAGGCAGGAAACCCTATACCATTTCGGACAAATGGCTGTCCTGTTTCTTCTTAAAAACTTCCAGTGTTGGAGCATTCACCGCTTATGGAGGCAGGTTGTTCCACTGGTTAATTGTTCTAACCATCAGGAAGTTTCTCCTTAGTTCTAGGTTGCTTCTCTCTTTGGTTAGCTTCCACCCGTTGCTCCTTCTCCTGCCTTCAGGCGCT
Organism: Protobothrops mucrosquamatus; assembly: GCF_001527695.2. NCBI lineage: Eukaryota > Metazoa > Chordata > Lepidosauria > Squamata > Viperidae > Protobothrops > Protobothrops mucrosquamatus. The sequence goes on along the minus strand of NW_015387123.1, from coordinate 145,949 downwards.
TTGGAAAATAGCTTGACTCCCTCTTCTTTGTGGCAGCCCCTGAGATATTGGAACACTGCTATCATGTCCCCCCTCGT
>NW_015387123.1:137000-145621 GCF_001527695.2 Protobothrops mucrosquamatus | reverse complement strand
GTTACTACTATTGAGCAAGGTACCCCCTATACTATACCTGTACATTTGGTTTTTCTTGCCTAAATGTAGAACCTTACTTTTTTCACCATTGAATTTCATTTTGTTAGATAGCACCCAGTGTTCAAGTCTGTCCAGATCCTCCTGTATCCTAAGCCTGTCTTCTGGAGTGTTGGCTATTCCTGCCAGCTTGGTGTCATCTACAAATTTGATGAGTTCCCCATCTATCCCCTCATCCAGATCGTTGATGAAGATGTTGAAGAGCACTGGGCCCAGAACAGAGCCCTGGGGCACCCCACTACACACTTCCCTCCATGTAGATGCGGTTCCATTGAGGACCACATGCTGAGTACGGACAGTCAGCCAGCTACGGATCTATCCTGCATTTTTCTATCTTCTCAAGTAGTAGGTTGTGGTCTACTTTGTCAAATGCCTTACTGAAGTCCAAGTAAACTATATCCACAGCATTCCTCTGGTCCACTAATTTTGTCACTTGGTCAAAGAATGCAATAAGGTTTGTCTGGCATGATCTGTTTTTGACAAACCCGTGTTGGCTTTTAGTAATGACTTTGTTTTCCTGTAGGTGTTTGCTGATTCGTTGTTTCATTATCTTTTCCAGAATCTTCCCAGGTATTGAGGTCAGGCTGATAGGTCTGTAATTTCCTGGGTCCTTTTTTCCCCCTTTTTTTGAAGATGGGAACTACATCAGCTCTTTTCCAGCCCTTTGGTAGTTCCCCAGTGCTCCAGGATCTCTGAAAAATATAGTTCAGTGGTTCTGAGATCACATCTGCCAGTTCCTTATGAACCTTGGAGTTTAATCCATCTGGTCCTGGTGATTTGAACTCGTCTTGGCTGGACAGGTGTTCACTTACCATTTTCTTGCCTATCTTAACTTGTATTTCTATTTTGTTTTTTATGGCACTATTTTTGATAGGTTGGTCTCTTTTTTCCATTTGTGTAAAGACAGATGTGAAAAACGAGTTAAATAGTTCTGCTTTCTCCCTGTTGCTTGTCACCTTCTTGACACTTTCACCCACTAATGGACCAATTGTTTCCTTCACTTTTTTCTTGTTTTTTACATGTTGAAAGAAGCTTTTTTTGTTATTTTTGACTTTGGTTGCAAGCCTTAATTCATTTTGAGCCTTAGCTTTCCTCACTTCATCTTTGCAGGCTCGGGCTATTTGCTGATATTCTGACTTAGTTATGTGTCCCTCTTTCCACTTTCTATCCTTTCTGTCCTTTTTATCTTTCAATTGATCAGAGAGTTCTTTATGCAGCCATGCTGGTTTCTTTTGAGAGCTGTTATTTTTCCTCTTTGTTGGTATTGTGCTAGACTGGGCCTTTATTATCTCACTTTTCAGAATTTCCCAAGCCTCTTGAGTTGTTTTCCCCTGGAGGATTCTCATCCATGGAATCCTTCCCAAACCCTCTCTAAGTTTATTGAAATTAGCTCTCTTGAAGTCCAAGACTATAGTTTGACTGTGTTCTATTGCTTGTGCTTCCATAATGTTGAATTCCAATATTGCATGATCACTTCCTCCCAAGGTTCCTATTTAATTTTACATGAAGGTATTTGAACTACTCTTTATTTTCTAGAATAAGCAATGATCTGAGCTCTCTCTGACTGAAACTTAAGAGTTAAAAATGAAGAACAAATTAGAGTATGAAATTTTCAAATGTTTTGGGGAGTTTGAAACCTCACATGTGAAATTTAAGTGTCATGCTAGGAATTCAACCTCTATTAAAAAAAAGGGCAAAGAGTTGGATGGGAGCAAAGTAAAATTGTTTATTAACATTAATTCTAATTACTAGTTTGATTCCTGACTTACATATTAACAATAATATAGAATGATTTGTAACCTGCAATTGTACTGATTATATTGAGTGTGGCACCTTGTTATTGTATACTTTTCAGAAGTCAAAATCCACTTGGGGTTCTCCTACTAAATCTGATCTACTCTGAATTCAGTTTCCAATTTACTTTAGCTGTCTGCTGAATTTTCCCAGTTCCTACATACTTTGTTTCTTCATGTAAACATGGCCCCAAACAATTCCCCAGGCAAAATTGGTTTCTCAAGAAATAAATTTCTAACCTCCCTCTTGAAAATGCAATAAAAATAATAGAATAACTACCTTCTGATTGTGAACAATAACCAGATTTATTATATTAATATTTGACCAGCTGGATAGAAATGAAATGGTTAAAACTGAAACCATTTTGTTACAGTTTCTTTCAAGTTCTTTTACAGAGGAATAATAATAATATTAAACAATACTATTGAGAATCAATGTTTCTATTGTTTGCATTTGACAAAGCTTACATCTAACCCTCACTCTTTATCATGCCAGCTTTCCCTTTCTTGGCTTAAGAAATAGATGGAAATGGTAAGGGAGAGCAGCAGCTTATATAACAGTGCATAATTGCAAATACAGTCTATAACTTATTCTGATCTATTATCTCCTAAAATCATGCTGCCTGGTTTTTGGGCTCCTAATAAGCTGATGTTTTGTCCTGGAGAAACAATGGAAGGTTGCATTTAAAAAGACAAAATTTGTTTTCTAGGATCTTAAGTGAAGTTAAGAACATATTTTTTAAAAAATCCCTTCTCATCCCTATGTATTGTATGTTTCTTCCTCAGTTTTGGGTCCTCCACCAAAGGTTTGAGTTTGCAGGTTCTGTGAAGTATCTTACCTGTTCTTAGCACTGAACTACTTTGGACGGAGAGCTCCATGATGTCCCTGGGATCTATTGGAACCATTTTTCTAGCTTAGGATTCACAGCCCCAAGTTCTCCTATCTTCATGGGGACCATTTTGGCTTAACTATCCACATCCTCTTTAATTCTTCCTTCAGGTCTGGCACTTGTCCAGATTTTCATACTTCCTGATGTGTAATGTCTTGCCACATTACATTTATGACACTGCTGGCTTCTAATACTTGTCCATTACCACAATACCTTTTTCATTGGCCAGAACCATCTGGATCTGGAAGTTCCACAATATTCCAGCCAGTATTCTCATAACCTTCTGTGGAATCTCCCATCTGGATTTGGGAAGGTCTAGCCAAACCACTGTGCAGACACAAAGCCAGCTTGCTTGTGCTGTTCAGTGTATATTGTTCTTGCCTGCATCTTACACCCTATGTTGGACTGTCTTTGAGGCTCTTCCATAATCTGTGCCTTAGGTCTGGTGTGGTAGACCCTTACTTCTATGGATCTGATGCTTGTTCTTGTTCTTGTTCTTGTTCTTGTACTTTTACAATCAATGTCTCTGTCTTTTAGTCCAGCACTTTTCAGCCACTGATAGGATTTCCCAATGTACATCAGCTTAGCTGTCTGTTGATGGTACATCCTATGTAGGGCCATGTCTTGCTATGACACTTCCTCTGCTTGATCTTCCTCCCATGTCTCCTGCTGTCTCAAATATTCTCTCAGTGGGTCATCTTTGAATGCCATCTTCTGGTATATATCTTCTGGGTGTTTTCCTGGAAGCACTCACAGCCCCACTTGTGTAAGTTGTAGGAATGCCCACCTGCCCCTCACACAAAACCATCCCCTATTTCCCCCCTCCCCCCCACCTGGGCCAGCAACCTGGAAAGATTGGTGAATGCTGGGCTAGATGTAAGCTTTCTCATCTTAAGCAATAGAGACAAGAAAGAGATTCAACACATTGATTCCCAATAGTATTGTTTAATGTTAATCTTGTTCCTGAGTGAAAGAGCTAGTAATAGGGCAGTTTCAATTTTAGCTATTTCATTTCTATAAAGCTGTTTGCCTCCAAGAATTTCTTTTGGTCCTCAATTTGGCCAGACCATCAGCATGAGGGTTAATATGAGTTTAGATCAATCATTATATGATAAAGAATTATCCATTTTGTGATGAAGGTCAGCCGTGGATAAGGTTGTTTAAGATATCACAAACTATTAATTTTACAGGCATGGGGATTGACTAAAAAAGTGTATTACACTAAAACAAAATCTCTTCCTATTTTATAGTACTGGATTATTCATATGATTGCCTGCCCATATTTGAACTTGCCTTCTCTTCCCTTCCCTTCCCATTTTCCCAGAAAGGTCAAAGAACAAGACTTTTTGAATAATACATTCAAAAAATTTTGAAATTCTAAATTCTGAATGCTGTTGTAAATATTTGTATTTTACTTTTGATCATCATTGTATGTGTGTGTGTGTGTGTGTGTGTGTGTGTGTTGATTACTATATATCATAAACCAGAGCTGCCAGAAATTCAAACCAATTTGGTTCTGGCCTGTTGAGTGACATTAGCTGCAACAGCCCAACTTTCAGCATTCCCTTCCATTTACTCCCAAATATATCAAAGAGGTGACTGGCCTGCCATGTGTTTTCTGAAATGATTCAGATGAACTTATTTTTTTTTCAAGAACATATTTATCCTTTCCTGTTTTTGCATTAATTTGTTTTTTCCCATTCCTAAATGACAGTTCATATGAAAAACACTCCTCCCTCCCTCCCTCCCTCCCTCCCTCCCTCCCTTCCTTCCTTCCTTCCTTCCTTCCTTCCTTCCTTCCTTCCTTCCTTCCTTCCTTCCTTCCTCTCATACGAAAACTTCCCTAATGAACATAACTTCTACTAAATCTATTTTTTCCATTAGTGTGTGCATTGGGAGCATTATTTTGACTGTAGTGTTATACTGTGAAATTTGGAGAAGCACTGTCCCCTTCAGTCACCATCTTTACACATCAGTCTTGATGCCATCTGTCCCCATTTTTGCTATCCAGCAGTATATTTAATCTGCCAACTGACAAAGAGAAGATTAAGTTTCTGACAGAAAGGTATCAGAAATGTTGTAGTTTAGAAACATCATAAGTCTCACCTGCTTCAAGTGAATATGTCCCACCTGGTAAGTGTACCATACACTTTATTTATGTCTTTTGTTTTGAGTTATGGCTATTATTATGTTTTTAAAATTGAGTTACTATTATTTATTAATTATATATGCCATCCTGAATTGTGTATTGAGTGGGTGGCTATATAAATCAAACAGCAAAGAAGAGTAACAGTTTTAGAAACAATAGAACTTTAATAGATAAGTAGCTCTCATTTTAGAGAGATAAATATTAGTAAAAGAAAGAAGACATAATAGAAGATTCTAGTCCTTTTCACATCATAGTGCACTAGTTTTCTAGTTACAAGAACAGAGTTTAAAGATGAAAAAATATATATCAAAATATTCAATCCATTCAAAAACCTAGGATGAATGCTGACATGGACTGAGTTTTTGTATTTGAACTGGCAAGCTGATATCTGATTGGCCCATGTCATGGGAGTCCATGAATGCCTGTTCCTGATTGGTTGCTCTGTCCTTTGTAGATGCTTAGAAATTCCTCACTGCATGCATAAGATATCTCAAAAGAAAGCTGCAACAATTCTTGAGGGAGGTCCCAGAGATTTTTGTAAAAATTAGCTGTGACAACAATGAGTTAACAAGTGTACAGCATTGCATGCTTTTAACTACCTACACAATGTCTTAGGCTTCTTTTTCACCACTGAACTGCTGGCAAATTATAATCATTAGGAACAGCAATGCAATGTTTCCTCAAGCTGAGTTACAGAAACCTAAAGGATTTTCAGAGAATGAAGCTAGAAATAACACAAGTATTAATATTGTGCTCATATTTCTCCCTATTACATTTGTTCAGTTGAAATATTATTGTTTGATGCTTCTAAAAGCAAAATTATTTGCCACTCTGCTGCTTTTATTTGATATTTTCCAGATGCTATGAATATCCTAAAGCTGAGGCAGAAGACTAAAAATGTAAGCATAGTGATTTCAATCAAGCTGCAATGAAAGCTCTCATTAAATTCAACAATAACAATTTTGTTATCTTATTCTCACAGTTGGAACATTCCCCAAAATTGCAAGCAGTATTTGAAAGGGTTCTTTTTTTTTTTTTTTTTGCTAAATGTGGTTAAGATTTTCTCATACCTATTTATATGACTGTTGAGTTTAAGGAATTCACTTGTCTAGATTTTGTTTCACCCTATCTCAGAGGCTTATACAGCAATCACAAACAATTCAGTTATGTAAATCCCAGAAGGAAAAAGTGGTTAAAAGGGGTAGTAAGATTACATTAAAACACACAAAATCAAGAATAGATGAAGAATCAAAACTGAGATTTCTTTTGTTGTATTTAAATATATTTCAGTACTTTATAACTTTTATATTGTGCAACTGTGATTTCTTCATTCACAGAATCCCTATCTTCACTATATCTGCTATATTGAACTATTTCTGGTGTATTGCTAGTATTTATTTATATTGATAATAATTTAGAAAAGCAAGACAATATTTCTGCTGCATATGTGGTTTTTTTTAAAATACTCTGTATGTTAGGGTCAGAAAGATTGAATAGCTCTGGAATAATTCCCAACATACAGGTCTCTTAGTGTTCCTTCAATATCTGCACTGTAATCATAAAGCAATCCAAACCCCTTCTGCACTAATGCTTTTTTATGGAACATCCTATCTTCCTAGAAAGTGAACAAAGCTATGCATGTTTGATATGCCTCTTTAATCTCCTGTAGACATCCACATTTCCCTTCTGTTTCAATCCTGGACACAATGAGAAATGCAAGAAGAGGATGGTAATATAGCAGTGTTAGGTCTGTATATTTGCCAGTTAATCGTAGCACAAGAATTGCGTTTAATTCAAGATTTTTCTCATTCTCTTTGGAAAGTTCTTTACATGCTCCAGTTAATCCTGTCCCCTTATTATCATGCATATGTTATTGTATTCCCAGCAGCATTCACACGTTCAGGCCAAATTATAAGCATACAAAGGTTCAGTATTATTAAGAGTCTAGCTCGCATGGAAACCAATGAGACTCTTTCTTGCAGATATTGTCACTGAATGTACAAATGTCTGGAAGGAAGCCAGTACCATTGCAACAATATTAGCAGAGGGTGGGATGGTTATCCAGAGCCCTAATAGGGTGATTAATAATGTTTGAATGGGATGCATTAGAATTTAAATCAAAGGGCCTGTGTTTTATTTAAATATTTTTTTCTTGTTTGAGGGGAAATTATTTAGTTATATTCATTTATTTAACTTTGTATTGGATCCAGAATGCTTGAAAAACTTGCAGAATTTGATCATTTTCCTTAAACTCTTCCTGTGCAAGGTAGAAGAAATAAGAGAATTGCCAGACAATGCAAAAATTAAAATTGGATCAAGCAAAAATGTTAAATTGCCAATGAAAATGAAAAGTTCAAGTTTCAGGGTGGGAAGAGAAATTTATCATCTCCAAACACTTAAGCTTCAGAACTCTGACTGCAATCCATGAGGTGTATATTTCCAAGAATACACTGAGCTGTTTCGGATCCTACTTAACAACCGACTATGCAGTGGCTTTGCAGTTCAGAAGAATTGTTCACATCTGAGCCTGGCATTTTGTTGCCACTTTCACAGGAAAAAAATGAATCCTGTTTTGATTTTGAAAAGAAGGGAGGCAGCAAAGGAGAAAAAGAGCCAAAGAGGGGCCCTGTGTACAAGTACTTTTGTACTGAAGTATTTTTGTAAGTAGTGTTGTACTGCAGGCAAAAACAGCTTCATTTCTTTCTGTACCATGCGCTGTTACCTCTTTAAATAAATTTGTGCATGCACAACAATCAGCATTAGGTGGCATTATTCTTCCTGCCTGGAAACTGACCATGAAAGACTTTTTGGCAGGGGAGATGGGGGTGAAAATCTTGCCTGATACTGCCGCTGAGCTTTTCCAGGAGTTTATTTAAAGAACATAAAGGGAGATAACTTTCTTTCAACTTCAGTTCCAGGCAGAAATATATATTTACCACTTCTTCCACATCCTGTCCTTTCCCCCTCCCTTTTGTTAAAAAAATGAACTTAAATTTTGTATATTCTAACTATTTCCTATGTTTTAGAATTTTTTAAAATATATTTTTATTAGTAAATACTCTAGTGATATACTTTTTGTTTGTTTGAAAACGATTGGTGTATCATTGTCCCCAATGGAGGATACTAGCTATTAATGCTAATATATATTAAACTTTCCAGAGTTATTGCAACTGAGGTGTTATGTAACAGATAGTAGCATTTATATCATATAAATACTGTCTCTTATGTAAAATATAAGATGTTAATTGTTTGTTTGACAAGTTTTTGTTTGGAAGATAATGTGTTGGAAACTAGCTGAAAAATCTTTTCTTTATTCTAATACTTTTTGATCTGCTAATCACATTTATTTACAATATAGGCATACTTGCTTGTGAATAAATTCAACTGAGATGTAAATGCACAGAATTGTGCTGTCAGTGAAAATGAACTCGACACAAGAGAGGTGAAGGGCTTATACAACAAAAATATTTTTGTCATATTCATTTTAGTTTTGTTACAATAAAGCTGCTGAGATCTTTTGAACACTGGAGTTTAGTGTTAGATCGCGCAGGCAGTAAGACACGAGTCGAGTGACAGTCAGCTCTCGGTTTATTGGCAAGGCATAAAGTAAATCTGGACTGGCATCTGGGCCAGGGGAGCCCTCTTTTATGGGATTCCCCTGGCTTGTAATCACACAATTCCATTGGCTGGTAAGACCCCGTTGCTAGTTAGCCAACCAGCAACGGGCATGAA
>NW_015387123.1:133798-134833 GCF_001527695.2 Protobothrops mucrosquamatus | reverse complement strand
TGAATTAGGATGCTGGATGACGTGAGCAGGTCCTTAACAGCTGCGAAAGCTCGTGCTTCCCTCTGGCCCCAGGTCCACGTGGTCGCCTTTCCCAAAAGTCGGTGGAGCAGCTCCGCTACTGTTGCCTTCTGTTTTAAAAAGACAGCATAGAAGTTTAAGAGTCCCAAAAATGCCTGCAAGTCTGTTTTATTTTTTGGTGTGGGTGCTTGCTTTATGGCTTTTATTTTTTCATCTGTGGGATGGATGCCCTGGCCATCGATCAAGAATCCCAAAAATTCTACCCTTGGGACCCCTAGTTTGCATTTGTCCCTTTTTACTTTCAATCCCCGGGCCTGAAACTGACTAAGGACTTGGCGCAGGCGATCCTGTAACGCCTTGTTGATGGTCCCTTTGTAATCGGCACACACCCGCAAGGATCCATCTGGCTTAAGGGGGAGGACGATGGGTGTTTCCCACTTGGCGTGGTCCACCGGCTCGATGACCCCTTGGGCTAGCAGTTTGTCTAGCTGTTTGTCCACTTTGTGTTGTAGGGCGAAAGGGACACGGCGGGGCTTCAATCGGATCGGGGAAACACTGGGATCTAGGTTCAGAGAAATGGTTTTCCCCCGGTATTTACCCAGTGAGCCATCGAACACGTCCGGGAACTCCTCCAACAGCTGCTCGAACTCCTCCTTGTGGATTCTGTGTAGGCCAGTGAATCCCAGGCCCAGGGGTTTGAGCCACTCGACGCCGAGCAAGGTGGGTCGATGGCCCTCCACAACGGTTAGCGGCAGGCGAGCTTTGTGTCCCCGGAACAAGACGTCCACCCATGCTCGACCTAGCACACGAAGATTGTAGCCGTTGAAGTCTACGAGCCATCCCGTTGGTTTCTCCAGGGCGGTGTGGGACAGCTCCGGCAGCAGTCTTTTGAGCTTGTCCCACGACATGATGGAACAGATGGATCCCGTATCCACCTCCATCTTACATGGTTGCCTCCCGATCATGACCGTTGCGAAAAACTTTTCCGCGCCAGTCGAGTTGGTGTGGCTGACAACC
>NW_015387123.1:122711-132778 GCF_001527695.2 Protobothrops mucrosquamatus | reverse complement strand
CTTGTAATCACACAATTCCATTGGCTGGTAAGACCCCGTTGCTAGTTAGCCAACCAGCAACGGGCATGAAACTGTATGCAGATGGAGAAGGGCAATCACCCTTAATGGGTGATCAATGGAGAAGGGCAATCACCCTTAATGGGTGATCAGGATGCGCATAGGGGATTAAGGGGGGGGAATACAAAAGAACACAACATTTAGTCCCTAAACTTAGAAACAGATTCTCAACATATTTGGCTTAAGGTTGAGTTTCTTATGTAGAATATTTCATTAGGTATGTATGGCCCATCTTGTTGTAGATAGAACTGTTGTTCTGAACAAAGTCTCCATGTTGTATCGATGTGTGGGTATTCTTAAAGGAAAGGAGGAAACAACTCGCTATGATTTGTAATGTGGATTTTTTAAAGTGACCAATATGCCACTGTGCATTATAGATAAGATACTTTTTCTCCATAGTACCCCTGGATTCTTACCTTTTTTCAATATTTGCACTGAAGTAGAGCAAATTATTGCTTAACAATATAGTGCTAGCCTCCCTGATTTTACACACAACAGCCTCTAAAAGTGCTGAGTTCTTCTGAAAGGACCAATGTCATACAATGATTGATAGTCAGTGTTACAAATAAGATCCTTGTTTCATTCTCTGCTGGTGAAATGTTTTTGATCTCCACTAAAAACATATCAGTATTTTGATTCCGAAGACCAAACTCCGCCTTTCTACAGTCTTATAATGAATGGAATAAGTTATTTTGCTCTTGTTACCCATGGGTTTTCTGGTGACATCTGGAAGTAGACAGATGGGCTGAGTAGTCCTGCCTCAGCCGATCACTTCTATTTATATAGTTTATTAAACCACTGAAAGCTTTTGAACTCTGACTTCATTGTAAAATCTATTTTTCCACATGAACAATCTATCTTATGTAATCTGCAGTTTTTCAGAATTGAAATATAACCCTTGGTGCCTTCTATAGTTAACTCTCTCACTGTTATAACATAAGGTTCCAGTTATTCTCTATTTCCACATAAGTGACTCTAAAGTGTGTATCCTCAAGGGACATTTTTCTGTTCCATCTTTTTTCGTTTTCCATCTTTTCAAGAAGAGCAGAAAGTCTCCACCTGTTTAACTAAAACTATACTGTATCAATGTGAGCTACAGTAGCAGTATCTTGAAAACCAGAATTTGTTTTCTTTCCTTTCCTCTCAGATATCAGAGAGTTAAGATAGAGCTAGTTTGGGTTTCTTTATGTTTTCCTCATTTCCCAGGGTTGAAGCATGTTTGTTGTTTTTTTTTGCTTTAACATACATAGTTTATCCAAGATCATTTCTGTAGTTTTTCACGCTATTAAATATTATCATTCTACTCTTCCTCAGGAATGTATATCTGATTATTTGTCAGCTGGCTTTTCCTTTGTATTTTTTGCCTTCAGTGGATGAACATAAAGGTGCTCTGAATGGCTAATTTCAGATGTGAGTTTTGAGCATGCTCAAAAGATGTGTGAGTGAAATCAGTGATTGACTCTTTTGAATTAATAAATCATAGAAAGGCAGAAGAACTGATAAGAATTTGTTGCTGGACATAGGGATAGAAACTCCAAACTAGTTCCACTTTTTCACTTTTTAATGTATTCAGTCATAAATATAATTCCCACTCCACACAAAATATATATTAAAATATGTATTTCCAAATTCATTTCCAATGTCTTTTCTTTCATTACACACAGTTCTTGATATATTTTATTATGAGAGATTCATTCAAATATCTTACAAATGCCATCTCAACATTCAGAGAAGTGTAAAAATTTATGGTTATAGAAAGAGATAGAATTCCATGAGGCACAGATCATGTCAATTCATATCAGAATCTACAAGTACTGAATACTCAAAGCAACTCTACTTCAAGTCAGGTAGAACTGAAGATGCAATAAGTATTTCTGTGTGAATGTGCAGCCTACTGGAAAACTGCTGTTGTAGTATAATTTTAAATGGAAAAGATGCAAATAACCAAGAGTTTTCACTGTTTCATAAAAAAGATTGTATTCAATATTATCATGCTTGTATATTCTAATTATTTTGAAATGAGTATAGATAAATATGCTAATAGATAACAGAACAGATAACAGAATAACAGAGTTGGAAGGAACCTTGGAGATCTTCTAGTCCAACCCTCTGCTCTAGCAGGAGACCCTATACCATTTCAGACAAGTGGTTGTCCAGTCTTTTCTTAAAAGCCTCCAGTGATGGAGTACTTCTGAAAGGAAACTGTTCCATTGGTTAATTGTTCTCACTGTCAGAAATTTCTCCTTAGTTCTAGGTTACTTCTCTTCCATTACTTCTTGTCTTCCTTCTGATGCTTTGGAAAATTGGGGAAGATTGATCCCCTTTTCTGATGTATAGAGGTCCATGTTGCTTAAAGGAACAGATCCACAATCAAGGAAATAAGATTTTTTTTTATCAAGCTGGGGGTGATTTTAATTCCATTTGGTTTTAGATACAGAGCATGATAGGGGAAGGAGAGATACTTTTTGTTGCCTAATATGGAGAAAAAATCACTTACAACTAATAGTTTAGTAATGCAGCTTTGAAAATGGGAAGAATAAGGGAGCAACAATTTGAAGAAAGTAATACAAATGAGGATCTCAAATTCCTCCTTTGTTATTATTAACAATACCAATCTTCTTCTTTATACATTACCAATGTTGATAATAGTTTGCTCAAAAAGTGTCATCAATTCACTACTTTATCATTTATCATGATAAATTTCATACTTTTCCTTGATTACTCTCTCCCTACTCCAATTCCTGTTGTGCTGCTTATTGTGGTAGGAGAGTGTTCCTGATAAGTACTGTATGTACAAAGAGCCCCGGTTGTGTGTTCCAAGAGTGTATAATCTCAGCAAGATCATTCAACCTGCCTACCTGAAGCAAACAGGTAATTTTAAGTAATGTAGGAAGATTCTGGAGATATATAGTCATTTTAATGGCAATGACAAAAATATAATTTCTTTGTGTATAAAAGAAGATAATGGTTAACCACTCCTGTATTCTACCAAGAAGGCAATAAACATAGGCAACATAAGGTTAGTGTCTATAAAGTCATAGATAATAGACTGCTGCGGTTAAATGTCATTCAGTAAGCTGCAGATAGTCCTCAACTTTCTAAATGCACTTCACATCATCTGGGTGCACAACATTTATTGATATAAAATATGAAAACAAATGAAGTCCTTCAGAATTTATTAGGGAAAGAAAGCATATGAATGTTATCAAAATCTTTAAAATTGGATTTCATCATCCAATTTTGCAAAAAGAAGTTTAGATTCTTCCTTTGCAATACTGTCTGTGTGGACAGCATCATCACTATCTTCCTCATCTTTAGCCTTGACACTAGGATCTGCCCTGTCCTCTTCGTATATTGCATCTTCTTTTCCATCCATGGCATTGCTAATGCCACACTTCAAACATCTATGGTGAATCATATTCAAAGAAATACATTCTCATGCACTATTTACACATTTTGCCATCACTTCGATATCTGATTTCTTTAAATTGTCCCTCTTGGTTAACTTGGCTGCACTAGATGTCCTCCATTTGTGTCACATTGTTCTGATTTGGTCTTTAAATGGCTTTTTCAAACTCACAATAAGTGAATGCAGCATTGAGATCAGGTACATAGTATATATAACAGCTAGACTTGTGTTTAATGATTTCACTGGATCCTTGATACTGTCTCTGATATGCATTCTGAACATGTCCCAGGAACTAATGGAAGGTTTTTTTTTTCTTGAGGGCTATTTCTCCCAAACACCCTCAAGCCACAGCTTTATACCATCCCTATCCAGCCAGCCCTTTTCATGCACAATTACACAGAGACAGACACAGAGACACAAATACAGACCCCAGAGATTTTCCTTGCTTTGAGACCTTTTTCTGCTTAAAAATAATAACTGGTTGTAACTTTGTTCCATTCACTAAGTATGAAAGAATTACATTAAAGCAATTCTTTTCATCTCCCATCAACTTTATGAAAGTTTTTTTTCCCCCTCAATGCTGGTCATGCTTCAATTGTAAGGCACATGGAAAGTTACTGGACTTTTGTCCATATTTCTGACATCACCAAATTCTTAGCTACACAGCTTATATTGTTATTTTTTTTTGCAAAGAATTCACTTTTACTTCAATAATTTTAGGTAGCACTTGAGGAATTTTAGTTCACTGCCTCAAGCAAAGTCCATATCTATTCATAAATCTGGAATACCAGCCCACAGAGACAAGAAAATTTGTTCAGCCTGATAATTTTTAGACTTCACCATCAGAACTGCATACAGATGAATATTGGTTCTGGTAATGGCAGTACCGTTTTGCTAATATTCCATTACCCAGCTGTGGAAGTCATTTTCTAGAGCTGGGAACAAAGAAACTCCATAACAGCATTCCTTCTTCTATTTTGACCTATCTTCTAAACTGCTTTCCCCCTCTTTTTTTCATTCACAAACTTGTTTTTAATTTACTTCAAATTTATAATTGTTCATCTACTCTGCTCTCCCAATAATTTTTAGCTTGAAAGCTGTATCCAATGATAACAATTGGTAATTTGAAGACATTGGGATTATTTACCTATCAGAAATGTGTGCGGTGGCAGGTAGGAAACTACATTTTTTTATGTCAGTGTTTACATTACCACACAATTTTAAATACAGTAACAGTGCTACAACTAATTCAGCTGGAAAACAATTCTAGTGGAGTAAAATAGAACATTAAAGACAAAATGTAGCTGCTTGGGTCCATGTTCTATAACCATAAAAACCATACATTTTGAGTATTCCTGGACAATGTCCAGTTTTTGAACTTAAAATTCTAATAATAAATACCAGAATTTTGCCTATCCCTATATATACTTGGATTTCCAGTTAGGGTTTGCTTGTGTTATTTTTAAGTAGAAATTCATTTTTGATCACCTAAAATTTCTGAAACTAACTTTATCAGGCAGTGTGGTTTCATTACTTTTTGTCGAAGTACTAAACATTATGTTCACTTTAAAGCAAGCTTTTAAATAACTCTGTATATTTTAAAGGCTGTAAAGTAATTCTTATAATACTTTCAAAAGATAATAATGTGACCTCTGAGAAAGACAGCAATTTTATTATAGCTTAGCTGATGATTTTATGACCTCTTGAACATATTTTATTGCAAATCCACTAAGAATTATTCAAGGCAGCCATTGCTTTGCTTGTTTAACTGTGTCTTAATATTGTTTCTCATTTTGGACTTGTGTTATGAATAAATGTAATTTAAATTTAAGCTAATACATGTTCTGTATCTTAGGGGAATTGGTTACATCCCAAACTATAGAAAAACTTCTCAGAAAGACAGTAGAGTCCAACAGATGTTCTTATCCATGCATTTTCAGAACTGTGGAAAAAATGGAAACACTGGGCCATTTTAGTCACCTCTAATACTGTACTCTTATATCAACTAGGGTCTATCTCCAACATTTCCATGCTGAGCAGAATGTTTGAAGGTAGATCCCTATGTATTTGTCCTAAAACATTTGGAACCTTCATGTTTGGGAACAAAAAAAGAAAACATAAATATTTGTTGACTATTTACTATTTTATCATAGTTTAATTTCTAAAATGTTGGTTAAGTGCTGAGTGCATACAAATGAATAAACAACAAAAAAAATCTAACTTAATGAATAAAAAAATCAAATTATTTGTGCATGTTGTGCAAAGCAGTGGATGTGCTTAATCAGTCATTCTGTTTCTGTTTTGCCCCCCTCCACCTGAACAACAAATTGCATCTGGAATTAAGGAAATATCTTCCTTATTGCAATTTAAGGGGGTGGCAAAATAAAAACCTACTGAGAGTTTGAATGTTGATTTATTTTTGTTAAATCTTTAGCATTTCCATTACTTTGGCTGTTTGGGCTCTATGAATGTATTTTTTTATCTGCCTTGGGCCTTTTAGGAACTAGGCAACATTTATAATTTCCAAATAAACAAATGTTAATTTTTTTAATGCCTTTGAACTCAACATGTGGCCATTACAGAAATAAAAATTAAAACAGCCTCATAAATGCTTGAATTTTGCTTAAACAAATCCAGCAAAAAAGGACCAGATCAACTACCTAATTAATTATTTTAATGGTGCATTAAGTTAAACTCTTGTTGATAGGGTCTTGGGGAGAAGGAATCAACTAAAGTATAAAATATACGACCATATGCATATATCTCTTCTGAATAAGCAATGGTTTGAACCAGTTTTCCTTCCATCCAGCTTTAATTCCTGCAAAGTGATCACGTTGCACAAATTTCCTGGGTATAAATACTCTGGCATGTATGATCTGTAGATTAAATACCACAAATTTGCAAAAGAAAAAAATAGACTTGTGTATTTTGGGGTCCAAAATTGACAGGAAATGTACCGGTAATAAGATTTTTTTTTTTTGAAAGGAAGCACTTTTTTGGGCTTTTATCAAAGTAAAGATCAGAAGAAGAAGAAAAAAAATCCTTTAAATTGTTTACATGGAAACAGCCAACATACTCATATTCATATAATCATATCAATGCTGGTTTCAAATAGAAAAATAATGTTCAATATACTCTTAAGACTATAGCATAGATGGTGTAAGGAGGTACAATATGTTTGAGATTTTATCTCTCGAAAGATACTAATATGTCTTAGTGTTTAATCACTACCATAAATTGTTTCAACCCCCATTGTAAAATAATCTGTAATATCCTTTTCCCTGAACAACTGTTTTATCACAATGCTTTATTACATATCTGTTATCTAACATTTGCCCTGGTGTATTCGTTATCTGTTCCATCCTGATCCCTACCATAGTGTAATGTTAAAACATAACTGGCCTGAAGTAATCTTTAAGTGCATTGAAGCATTCCTGAAATTTAAAGCTTCATGTTTTACTTTGTTAGAGAAACCACTTACTTCAGACTGGTTATGTCGGGGTGCTGATTTAGCTTAACAAAGACATTTGAGGCTATGGGGAGATTATATGGCCTGTGTAAACGTCAGTGCTTTTTTTGTAAAAAAAAAAAAAATGTGCCAGAACTCACAAATGTCATACAACCCACCTTGCCTACCCTACAAGGTTCTACCCAACGTTCTGGGTATTCTATGACAAAAAAAAAACAAACAAACCTGGTAAACCTCATTATGAAAGGTTGTAATAATATGGCCAATATACATTTACACAGCATGTACAGAAAAAGAAAGCAAATAAAGGTAAAGCAAATGAATTTGATATCGTTTGGCCGAGTTTCTTTGCTTCCATTTTTATTTATGGAGTATTTTCATATATATTTGTGCTTTTGATTCAACGTTGACTTCTCCCTAGAGTAGTTTCTGTGATTTTGTTGACAAGATTTAGAAGTGTGCCATACATACTCACTTATTATACATACATATATATATATACACACACACACACACAAACATTCACATATATAGATATTATTAATTCATACATACTTGACAGTATTCCTTCTAATACATACATATTTCTTATTCATTAGAAATATGTATTAAAAATCAAAGATATTTCATATATATTAGAAAAAAGACATATAGTCTTCCTTCTAATATATACATATTTTGCAAGGGATTTCTGTTAATATTTAAATGTTATATTCTATAATATGCAGATTTATCAAGCAGCCATTTGAATATCAATAATATTTTGAGGGGCCTTTTAATTAAAATGTGAGTGAAGATCACTGGGAAATATGAATAAAGCAGTATTTCTACATCAGATGTTCATTAAATAAAAGGTATCTAGTTATAGTTTAATTTGTGCCTATTACCTACGGTTTGCAAATCCTAAAATGATTAAAATTAATATAAAATGAATTTATTTTTTCTCATTTATCTTCCAACTTTTTAGAGTTTGTAGAAAGAGGATACTTGTTTTAAAGACTTGACCTGACCAACTCCTGCTTAATTTTAGTTTTCTTCAAATTGTGTTTTCTAAAAGCATTTATTTATTTTATTTTATTTATCATATTTGTACAGCAACCCACTTCACATGAAAGTGATTTGGGTGACCTACAACAATTACAACTCCTGTTGATTCCTGCCAGCATATTCTCTATACCTTTACCATTGTTTTCAACAAAGCAGAACTTTTGTCTTGTGATTATTAATATCATGTGTGGGATCTTTGAAAATTCAAAGAGGAACTTACCATAATATAGATCAGCTTGTTTTCCTCAAACTGTGTGAGGGAAATTAAAGGAGAGAAAATCACTTATGTGCAATTTTCTCTCACTAGAACTTTAACCATTGATCTGGTGATTTGGGAATTATTATTTTTTAATTAATTGATTTTTGTATATGCCTGACTCTCTAATATATATATATTCAAAATTTGTGGCTGGCAAAGAGTTAGTGGGAGACTAGTATAGCTATTTCAGGCTCATTAGCCCGTCACACTCTTCAGGGATTCAAACCTGGGCAGTTTGCATGTTAGGCAGCTGTATTACCCTTTTGAGCCACAGGTTCCCCCTTACTCCTGTCAGCAGAAACCAGGGAGGATATATGTATATGATTTATATTTGGTAGACCGGATGCCTCACCCAACAGATGATAGATAGATAGATAGATAGATAGATAGATAGATAGATAGATAGATAGATAGATAGATAGATAGATAGATAGATAGATAGATAGATAGATAGATAGATAGATAGATAGATAGATAGATAGATAGATAGATAGATAGATAGATAGATAGATACATAGATAGATACATAGATAGATAGATAGATAGATAGATAGATAGATAGATAGATAGATAGATAGATAGATAGATAGATAGATTCCCTTTCCCCCCTTTGTCAGATTTTCCTCCCTTGCAGAAAAGAAACATTGCTTAAGCAAGCTATCTCTTCCTAAACTGCTTTGCTTTGCAGTGTAATGCTTCCATAAAAGATGCTAACCATGGATTAACAAGCTCAGCTCTGTGACCTTAATTAGTTAACTAACACCTTTGGCCTCCTTATGCTGCCATCTGAAATTGGCTCAGTTCTAATTACTTTTGCCCCCTAAATCACTGTTAGTGTGCTAAGCAGATAGCCATTCCTTTCAATGTGCATCCCCCATTGTGTGCTTGCTTGCTCTCTTGTAATTTCCTCCTTTCCAATGACTGTTGGAAAGGAGGAAATTACCATGACTCCAGAATGGAGGTGAGGATTCCAAAGGGCAAGGGAGTGGAGGGAAAGGGCAATAAGATTTTACCCCTTTGTCCCAGCTTCTTTGTGACTTAGGTTCTGGAACATGAACCTTTCCTGCTGTTAGGCTCACCTAGTTGTTTGGGGTGATATCTTCCTGATGCTGTTAAGTATTTAGGATGATTTCTTAGTAAACCTTAAAAATAAATTTATTAGTATCCTGGTGTCTCCCTTGTTCTTTGGTATCCATTCTGGATATTCTAAATTAAGCATCAATGGCAACAGTTTTTTGGTCCCCAAAAAAGTTTTTAAAAATACCACATAGCCTATCCACATTAGACTTTAGTTCGCTTCACCAGCAGCAATCTGGTGAAGGAGAGATTTTAAAAGGAGAGAATCAAGATTCACTGAAAACTATTTGAAGTCCAACTTCTTGTTTCCTTCTGCTTCATCTTGCTTTCTGAGTCTTCATGGTCTTGCTTGACTTCTTTTCCAAGCTTCCACTGGCTGTAAAACATTACTCCAAAACAATGAAAGAATCAGAATTGGAAATGAAAGCTGTAAACCATCATCATATGCAATATTTTAAAAACATTTTTAAAGCTTATTCTGGTAAATTTCAACAATGAAGGAGATGGTAAAACAAAAACAGAAAAGAGTACACTCAAGTTGGGAGTGGGAGGAGTTGGGAGTGGGAGGCACCGTTATGCGGTGGTTCTCCTCCTTCCTCACCGACCGCACGCAGTCTGTATTGGCAGGGGGACAGAGGTCGACCCCAAGGCCCCTAACTTGTGGGGTGCCACAAGGGTCGGTCCTCTCCCCCCTATTGTTCAATATTTATGTGAAGCCGCTGGGTGAGATCATTCGTGGCTTTGGGGTG
>NW_015387123.1:114896-120776 GCF_001527695.2 Protobothrops mucrosquamatus | reverse complement strand
AACAGATCATTAGAGGAGACTGATCATAGCAGTGCCTTCAAGATCAGTTCCAACTTTCAGTTAAAGGTGTATGGATAAGGACAAGAATTTTCTTCCTAGAATTTTTCTCAGTTATAGGGTCTGCTTTTTCAGATCAACTAAATCCATTGGTTGTGGCAGTAATTGACCGACTGGTTTGCCACAGAAGCCTGACATTGTGGCCTGAGAGGGAGTAACTGGTCCATAGTCACCCAGCTGATTTTCATGTTTAGGACAGGGCTAGAACAAACAGTCTCCTAATTTCTAGCTTGCAACCTTAACACTAGACCAAACTGCCTCTCAGATAAGGAAAAAAATACGCCATTCTAAACCTACTATTCAGTTACAGGTAGTACCCAGTAGCGATTTTGTTTTAGAGCATAGTTGCACAGATGCTTTTTCAGGAGGCAACTGGACTTTCTTGTTTTTTCTTTGAAGACATTTTGCTTCTCATCTAAGAAGCTTCTTCAGCTCTGACTAGATGGTGGAGCTGAAGAAGCTTCTTAGGTGAGAAGCGAAACACCTTCAAAGAAAAACAAGAAAGACGAGTTGCCTCTTAAAAAAGCATCTTTGGGACAACCATGACCTGGATGACTAGAATCTCCATAGACATAGTTGCACAGAATGATTAGAAAACCTTTGATATAAATGACAGACTGTTTTCAAGGATTTACATGTTGAAATAAGATCAGGAAAACATTTCCCAAAGTAGAACTGACTATCTATTGTTATAAATAATAGACCTTCACCTTAAATGCTTCTCCTTGATAAAACCTTTTAAATATGTGTGATATTCTACTTTAAGAAACATCCAAGGCCAACTCATTGCCAATTTGTATTAATATCAGTGGGACTTCATGTTTCACATTTTCACCTGGGAATTCTAATTAAAGTAGGTGTAGAGTTCCCCAAGAGTTATCTAAAGAACTATTTAAAATATGCAAAGTTCATACAAATGTCTTGTAAAAAGTGCACACAATTTACAGAATCATCACAAAATATTTCATATATTGTAATTAGCTTTAACCTCAACAAAGATGATTAGGGAATTGCAGGCTAAAACCTATAAGGAACGGTTACTGGAATTGGGTATGTCTAGTTTAATGAACAGAAGGACGAGGGGTTACATGATAGCAGTGTTCCAATATCTCAGGGGTTGTCACAAAGAAGAGAACTGGAAGGGACCTTGGAGGTCTTCTAGTCCAGCCACCTGCTCAAGCAGGAGAATCTACTGTATACCATCTCAGACAAGTGACTGTCTAGAGTCTTCTTGAAAATCTCCAGTGATGGAGCACCCATGATTTCTTGAGACAAGCTGTTCCACTGGTTAATTGTCCTCACTGTCAGGAAGTTTCTCCTTAATTCTAGGTTGCTTTTCTCTTTGATCAGTTTCTAACCATTGTTTCTTGTCCTGCCCTCTAGTGCTTTGGTGAATAATGTGATCCTCTCTTCTTTGTGGCAGCCCCTCAAATACTGGAATACTGCTCTCATGTCTCCGCTATTTCTTCTTTTCTTTCCCAACATCTTTTTGTGATATGGTGACCAAAATTGGCTGCAGTATTCCAGATGTGGTCTTATTAGGGTTTTATAAAGCGGTACTAATATTTCACGTGTTCTTGATTCTATGCCTCTGTTTATACAACCCAGGATTGTATTAGCTTTTTTGGCTGCTGCTGCACACTGCTGGCTAATAGTCAAGTGATTGTCCACTAGGACTCAAAGGTCCCTCTCACAGTTACTGTTTTTAAGCCAGGTCTCACCTAATCTGTACTTGTACATTTGATTTTTCCTGCCTAAATGTAAGACTTTGTTTTTCTCCACATTGAAACTCATTTTGTTGGATAGGGCCCACCTTTTTGGATCCTGAGTTTGGATACTCCTGCCAGTTTGGTGTCATCTGCAAATTTGATGCGTTCCCCTTCAATTCCCTCATCTAAGTCATTTATGAAGAGTACTGGGCCTAAGACGGAACCTTTTGGTACCCACTGCCTATTTCTATCCATGTGAATGTAGTGCCATTGAGGACTACTCATTGAGTATGGTTTGCCAGCCAGCTACAGATCCATCTGGTGGTGATGTTGTCTATTCCACCTTTTTCTAGCTTACCAAGGAGTAGGTTGTGGTCTACTTTATCAAATACCTTACTGAAGTCTAAGTATACTACATCCACAGCATTTCGCTGGTCTACTAGTTTAGTCACTTTATCAAAGAATGAAATAATATTGGTTTGACATGACTGTTTTTAACAAACCCATACTGCCTACTAGTTATAATTTTGTTTGCTTCTAGTTGTTCACAGATCTCTTTTTTATTATGTTTTCTAGGATCTTCCCAGGTATTGATGTTAAACTGATTGGTCTGTAGTTTTCTGGGTCTCTTTTTTTTCCTTTCTTGAAGATGGGAACCAAATCAGCCCTTTTCCAATCCTCAGGTACTTCCCCGGTGCTCCAGGATTTGTGAAAGATATGGTGCAATGATTCTGAGATAACATCTGCCAGCTCCTTCAGAAACATCTGCCAGCTCCTTTAGAGGGAGTCAAGCTACTCTCCAAAGTACCTGAAGGCAGGACAATAAGCAATGGATGGAAACTAATCAAAGAGAAAAGAAACCTAGAACTAAGGAGAAATTTCCTGATAGTTAGAACAATTAATCAGTGGAACAACCTGCCTCCAGAAGTTGTGAATGCTCAAACATTGGAAGTTTTTAAGAAGAGATTGGACAACCATTTGTCTGAAATGGTATAGGGTTTCCTGCCTGAGCAGGGGGTTGGACTAGATGACCTCCAAGGTCCCTTCCAACTTTATTATTATTATTATTATTATTATTATTATTATTATTATTATTATTATTATTATTATTGTTGTTGTTGTTGTTGTTGTTGTTTTGTTGTTGTTATAAAACAAATACTCAGCACATAATTGATTTTGTTATGGATTGAATTTTATTTGTAGTGTATCCATTGAAGCAACAAATTTTATATTCATGACTAACTACAGTTTTTATTTCAGTTGGATTATACTAATGATTGATTGATTGATTGATTGATTGATTATGTGTCGTCAATTCAGTGTCATAGAGAGCTCACTGATTGAACTTTTCCAGTAATATTGTAGTCCTTCAGATATTCTAATAATGCACCCCATTATTGTTATAATCCTGTCCACCCAGGTTGATGGGTGGACATTTTCTTCTTTTCTTTTCACCTTTCCCAGAATTATAAACTTCTTAGAAATGCTGGATCTTTGTATAATGTAGCCAAAATGTGATCATTTGAGTCTGGTCATTGTACCTTGAGTTAGAACTGTGGACTGATGCGTTCTATTTTCTTTCATTTTTTTTCTTGACTTTCCACTATATGCTCAGGAATCTTCCTTAATGGTAAAGCTTATTATTAATATTTTTTGTTCTATTTCTTCAAAGACCAACTTTTGATTTCATAGAGCATCACAGGGAAAATCATTGCTTGCATGATTCTTATCTTTGTAAATATAGAGACATTATAGCATCTGAATATTCTTTTCAAGTCCTTCATTGCTATCCTATCAAGCCTGCAACATAATTTTTGACTGCTGGTTCCTTAACAACTGATAATGAATTCTAAAATGTAGTAGTAATCCACTGCTTCCAAGCTTTTACTGTCAGCTTCAAGGCTGTTGTTATATTCTAAACACAATTAAATCTAATTTGAACCCTGAATTTTCATAGCTGATGGCAGATATAACTTTTAGCATTTATACTGCTATCCTTTCTATAGTACGTTGAGTTATCAGAGTAATAAGTCACAGTAGTGGGTTGTAAACTCTTTAGAAATTCTATGGGTACAAGAATGACTTACCATCAATTTTTTCCCAACTAATCTAATTTTAAAAAATCAGATATTGTATCTCTCTTAAAAAATGCCCCTAAGAGCTTTAATGTATTCCTGTCTGAAAGATTGATTGTCCTTATTGTTCTATAAATATTGAAAATGCACACTATATTGCTCTTGAAAGACACTTGCAGATGAATATATGTAAGGTATATTTAAGGTACCTTAAGATTTGTATTATATGGTATGATTTTTATAATGATTTGATTCCTTTTTTCTCTTTCTCTTGTTCACCCAACTTTTGCTTGTAGTGACACAAATTTCATTTCTTCCAAATTATTTTTGAAGCAGGAACCCTGGTTCTGAATCTATAAATTGTGACAATTTGATAGAAATAATAACAATAAATCAGCAATAATAACAACAGAGGAAATACATAGGATATATTTATGCTATTTGTCCCTACATTACATGGATATAAATATTCTTTAGAAAAAAAAATTAAATGCACACCTCACTAATTGTTGACCTGAAATTTAGTCATGCCATTAGAGTCCTTGGCTGATTTCTAGAGAAAATCAATAAGAGGAATAGAAATTTGGGTTTCTGAACTGACTTTCATGATTCAGAATCTGTTTTCTGATTATTTAAATTGAAGAAGTTCTCTTAACATTATAAGGGCTATTCACTTTCAAAATACTGCTATCTTTTCTATAGTATGTTGAGTTATCAGAGTAATATGTCACAGTAGGAGGTTGTAAACTCTTCAGAAATTCTTACAGAAATTTCTCTTCAGAAATAGCTTACAGACAAAACATAGGAAGAGAGGCACTAAATACAAAGGTATTTTAGGTATATTTGATGTAATAATTATCCACAATTAATTCCTCATGTGTTGCTCCTGTTTCAGAAAGAGAATGTGATGAAGCAAAATAACTAAAACCTAGATCAGGAAAAATTATCTGAGTACATTTTGTCCACAAACTATCTTTGGAATATAAATAAAATCTTATCCTGCGCCAAAATGGACAGGTTAACTCTAGAGATTAAAAATAAAACTGAAACGGAGTATTATGAAATTTAGAAAAAATTGTACGATTGGTTAGAGATAAGGAGGATCGCTGAGATAATTATTGATTGATTAGTTGATATCGTAAGGACTTCTTATTAACACCTATATTAGGACACAATTGAAAGATATGTAAATATGTTGACGACTGAAAGATGGTTTATCCAAAAATTTACAGATGTTATATGTACAGTTTGTTATACTCTGTCCTGTTATATAATGTATTTTAAGTTTCTGTTTTTCTTTCTGTAACATAAGGTAATACTAATAGCAGTGTTGTTGCCAGGGAAGTTGAATCATGTCCACTTCTGTTTTTAAATGTACATTTAATAAAATTTGTAAAAAAAAAACTATCTTTGGAATAATGTAGACTCCTTATATGCATCTTGTGAGTTCCCCCTTATCATCTAGTTAGTCATGGCTGAATACATTATGCTGAACTGGTTAGTCCTTTGCTTAGATCCAGCTGGCCTATTTTTGTCTTTTTATAAATTCAATCAGAGGTTTGTCTGAAAATATAACTAATTTTTGGACAGTTACATAAAAATGATGACCAGAATAATCATGGATTGTTTTCCCTCAGTTGTTCTAAATGTTTGAATTTCCTAATTTTCTCAAGTCAAGGTTTATAGATTTTTATTCTTCATTCACACAAAACCTATGAGGGACTTAATAATAAAAGAAAGTTTTTCTCGGGATTCTCCTGGATATCGTATGGAGAAACAACTTGCAACAAAGAATAAAAAGACGTTTTCATCATTTAAGACTCAAATGAGTCTTTCACTTTAGTTGCATAGTTAAGTTGCAGTACAGGTTGAACAGTCCGTAACTGAAAACAAAGTACTGCATATTTATTATTTATTTATTATTTTATTTTATTTTATTACTTATATTTATATCCCGCCCTTCTCCTTGCGGACTCAGGGCGGCTAACAACCAGATAAAAATACAAATACCAAAACTACAGATTAAAACATGATTAAAA
>NW_015387123.1:92387-114796 GCF_001527695.2 Protobothrops mucrosquamatus | reverse complement strand
CACCCTGATCTCTGGGGGTAGTTCATTCCAGAGGGTGGGAGCTCCCACAGAGAAGGCCCTCCCCCTTGGGGTCGCCAGCCAGCACTGTCTGGCCGACGGCACCCTGAGGAGACCCACTCTGTGGGAGCGTACAGGCCGATGGGAGGTAATCTGCGGCAGGAGGCGGTCTCGAAGATATCCAGGTCCGATGCCATGGAGCACTTTAAAGATGATGATCAGCACCTTGAAGCACACCCGGAAGGCCACCGGCAGCCAATGCAGCTCGCGCAGCAGCGGTTAAGTTACAGTACAGGTTGAACAGTCCGTAACTGAAAACAAAGTACTGCATATTTATAACATCTCTCAAATGTGCCTCTGACTATGAGCATATGTAGCATAATGTAATTTTCAAAAAGACTCAAAGCATCCTAAATGTACCACTTCAAAAGTGTCTATTTTTTATTTTTTTGTTAAAATATATTTATCTTAATGATTAATTCCAAGATCATTGTACTGAATTTTTTCTTCCTGTCTGAGAAAGTTTTCTCTCTCCCCATCCTTGCCATGATTTACCTAACCATTTTATCAAATTACACTCTATTTTCTGTACAAGATACCAATTTTTCCATTCTTATCATCTGACCACATCCCTTTCCTGGTGTTAGTCAATATGGAAAAAGCAACAGAATGAAATTACTGCAAAGGGAAACAATAAAATACATCTATAAGCCAGATTCTCTTGTCCACATGAAAACGCTTCCTGCCAAACATACTGAATACATGAGCCATGCAGATATTTTGGACTGAAACACATTTCTGTACTACAATGCACAGCCTGGATATTGGTGCTCTTAGTTTTAAGTGAGAGGTTCATCACTTAGTGATGGATTCAAATGGCATATCAAATAAACAATTAAAGAAACAAATAACAAGATTTCCCATAAATGTTATATGGGAAAATCCATAATTCAATCATTCAGCCAGGTCATAAACCTGAGTTTTACACTTCACTTCACTTCACTTTACTTTACCTAGAACTGTAAGAACTTAAGATGTGAAAGCTGACTGGGAGACTTTGGACCACTGAATCACTCTGAGACCAATCAATCTGATAGGGCTGCTGTTATGGAGAAAACACTAGAAGGAGGGAATATTAGACATGTTCATACCTTGAATTACTTACAAAGTAAGTTCCAATAACATGTTCAAAATCTATGTGTTTATTCATCAGAAATACAGCAAATATCCTATCCTATTCTATCCTAATAAACATGGGACAGATCCAGACTAATGAAATAAATTAATGTACCATTGATAAGAACAGGACAGGTTAATTTTGAGTTCCCAGAAGATACGCTGATTTTAACTACAACTAAGTTCAGTCCCCTTCCTCTTGGTGGGCCATTAGGATTTTCATTAGAGCTACACTGAGAGTCATGCCTATGGAGATTCTCAGTCATCCAGGTCATGGTTGTCTCAAAGGAGCTTTTTCAAGAGGCAAGGGGACTTTCTTGTTTTTCTTTGAAGAAATTTCACTTTTTATCCAAGAAACATCTTCTGAAGAGCTGAAGAAGCTTCTTGGATAAGAAGTGAAACTTCTTCAAAGAAAAACAAGAAAGTCCAGTTACCTCTTGAAAAAGCACCTTTGGGGTATTGAGAGCCATGATGGTGCAGTGGTTAGAATGCAGTATTGCAGACTAATTCTGCTGACTGCCAATTGCCAGCAGTTTGGCACTTCAAATCTCACGGGATCAAGTTTGACTCAACCTTCCATCCTTCCGAGGTCAGTAAAATGAGGACCCAGATTGTTGGGGGCAATATGCTGACTTAGAAAAGGCTGTAAAGCACTGTGAAGCATTATATAAGTCTAAATGCTATTGCTATTGCTACATCCTAAAATTCCCTGACAAAATATCAGCAACAACCTTCCAGCTAAAATAAAAACAAAGAGAAAAAGAATGCTAAAACAAGCAATAGCTTTGAGATAGCTGGCTTGGATATATAAAAGAAACTGTGTATGGCTAAATAAAAAGGGCATATTAATGAAATTGTTTCTAATTCAAATAAACTAACACAATTTCTATGAAACAACAGGAGGGTTATTTTTTAAGCAACTATGTTAGTATTTCTTTGGAGAAAGCTAAACAATAAGAGGTAACATTAACTAAGATTTCTTCTAAGTCAGCAACACAAACTGTGTTTTGCAAGCTGAAGTAAGGGGCAAAGATGTCAAGAATTTCAGGTTCAAACATGCATAGCAAGAAAGCATATTTTGCAATTGCTTATCACAGCAATTTAATTACATTTTTATTTGTTACTCTTGTTTTCCCTTTCCTTCTCTTTTTCCCCAGATGGTGCCTGACCCAAGGAAATTCCATTCTTGGAAACCTCTGGCCCCATATCAATTTCTATCAACTAGTTCCAGCTAGAGCTGAGCCAAAATTTCTTAGAACACATTTCCTTCTTGGAACATTTCTTTATATTTTCATTTTTCTTACCCCTCAGAGGAAAAAAAAACTGCAATGTCTTTTTCTCCTTTTGGTATCATCATCACCACCACCACTACCACCACCACCACCACCACCATCATCATCATCTACATGTGTTTGTCTTTCTTTATCCAACAATGGCTTGGAACAATGCTAGATCAGCATTACAGAGAAAACCAACTAGGGATTGATTTATCATCTCAGATGTTGATTTTACCACTGCATTTCCAATAGGAAAGTGAGTAAGAAAGAATGAATTCAGCTAGGAGTGGTACACTGTTGCTAATGCTGATTCTCTCCCTGAGAAAGCAAGATGTTGTGTACCTCATCCAAGTTAAAACTGTGGTGACGATAGTAGTGAGACCTTGCCAAGCTCCATGAATATATCTGCCTCATCATTTCCAGAAAACAAGCTATCTACTACAGTATCTTTTTTTTAACACCACTAATATTATATTCTACTCTGCTGTCTTCCTCTGCATAATGGGGGCTAACCAGTATAATTAGACTAGATTAAATTCCAACTTTTAAAAAGTTACCCTAGGTTATGTGATACATTTTTAAAAGACTTATAAAAGAAAATGGTCCAAAAATATATCACACCATTTCCTAATGAATTTCATTTCATTTTAAATGTTCAGTTGATATGGTGGCAATAATTATAAAACTGTGCAGAAACAATACACAGTAAATTTATCCAAGTTATTTTACCTTGATGGGGGAGGGGCACTTTGATGATAAGTATCCATTCCAAAACATGTTTCTTTTGAAAAGACTTTTAAAAATAGAGATTATGTAAACATCTGTAATTAATTAGAAAAGCAGTTTTTTTAATTACATAACCTTTGGAAAAACAGAAGAGAAAAAATATCAAAAATGGTATTAAAGTGTTTGTATGGCAAAATGATTGGTATAATCACTAGAACTGAGAATAGTTTACATGAGAAAAGCTGAAAATTACAATCCATGTGGCCCAAAGTATTTACTCAAAATTGGGGTCCATAAATAGCTGCAAAAATGTGCAGCTGGTTCAGCTTCATAATGACAGCCATCTGTTAGATTAAGAAGTTGGGGGAGTTATTCTTTACAGATCACCAAACAAGCGCTAGGTACACTTAACAATGATCTTGAAAAAGACAAAATGTTGCATCTATCAACACAGTTCCATTTCTATATTGAAATTTGCCAGTTATTTTATTATATCAAATTACCTATCTATAGATACCTATACTACTTATACCTATACCTATAACAAATTATCAAAATGTATATGTATAATGATACTAACATTATGATGTCACACTAAAATGTACACTGTTTGGACTGGATTGACTTCATTGGATATTTAATGTATTGAATAAAACAAACAACATAGCTTCATCTGGAGGAAGCATTGTGTTTCTAGTCTGGTTGAGATTTGATATAACTCATCTCTACTCCTTTCCCCCCTCTTCTCTGTATGCCTTTTTGGCTCTATGGTTCTGTTGGCAGTTATCTTTGCCAACGCAGAGTCAGCTGGCAAAAAATGGTTTCATACAGCAAAGAAGGATTTAGCTGGCAAAAAAGGATGTCAGCTGGCAGAAGTGCCTTTTGTCTTATCCTGTTTATCTCTAGACAATGCATTTTAGAAAGGAGGTTTCCTTAGAAAGCCCGAAGTTCCTATGGGGTAGTTGAGGTTGCAGACAAGTGACCACTTAGGTGTTGGTAAGTTATAAATTCCAGGACTTCAATCAGCATGGTGAGTGGTGCTGGGCGTAGTAGTTCAGCAACATCTAGAATAGTGTTTGTCAGCCGTGGCAATCTGAAGATCTATGGACTAACTCCCAGAATTCTCCAGCCAGCATGCTGGAGTCTATACTTCTTAAAGAACTAGAGACTATGGGTTTCTCAACCTTGTTCCGATACACTTAGTAGTACAAAGGTAATTGTCCATTCAAAAAATGTATTCTCACAGCAACTGGACAAATATAGAGATGAGACAGATGTTAAATACAATTTAAATCTACTTTAAACTACCCTCCTTCGTTGGGTATGAAGGTATGGAGTGTTCTGACAACCACCCTTATTCTGTTTTAATATATTTTCTATCTATAGTTCAGCTTTTATTTAGCTTGTTCTGTAAAGACTTGGATAGGATAAATATATTATTTATTAATAAATAAAGAGCTAGGAACTAGGACTGTGCAAAGCTTCAAAGAATTGCTTCAATTAGACAAGGCTTTGATAAAAACTTTGAACTGAAGCAACTTATGTTGCCTGGACTAATTAAGTAACAGTATATTTATAGAAAAGCAAATCTGATGCAGAAAAACACATCATCCCATAAGAGCAAATCAGTGGGTCATTCTTCAGAGTTATGCTAAGCTAGGTTCTTCAGAAAAGCAACTGAAAAAGATGCTTATAAAACAATTTATTAAAAAAATGTTTTTAATTTGGAATAGAATTCCTGCTATATTGGTTCAGCACCATATAGATCAGGCCAGATGCGTCATGGTGAAACCGCGCCTACTCCATTGCTGGCAATGGAAAAAAAGTCACGATATGTCATGACACATCATATGATGTTGCGAGTTTGACACCCCTGATCTAGATTCATGAGGATGGATTCGACATGATAACTCTATTACACATTTTAGTTATATAGCTCAGAATGGCTCACAGGAATGTAACATTATCCCTCTCTCCCCATCAAGCAGGTTTGATTATCCTAATGATATTTGATTGCCTCAGAATTAGGGACATGATTTCTCAGATAGAAACTGGCATAAATTCTGGTTTTATCCATCAATATCAAAAAGCTGCTACAGGCAAAGTGACAGTTCTGGCAGATAATAGCTAAAGGTTTAAAAAGATCTCTCAACAGCACACACTTTGTAGTAAGAATTGGCTTGGTAATAAGCTTTAATGAGTTGGAGTGCCTGTAGGAAACTGGGACTTTCAAGAGACACTTGATTGGCACTTTCTTGTATCTAATTCATTTAACTGATTCCTATAAAATACTTACTTGTGAGCTCTTCAGTTATCTTGTCTAGTCAGACTTTTATGGTTATTGACATGTTTGTGAAATCCATAATCAACATCACTTCCAGATGTGATCTGTCCTCCTTCAGAAAACACAGCTGAGTAGCAATCAGACACTTCCTAGCCTTAGGGCCACTTGTCTTTGCCATAGTAGCTTTGAACTATTCTACTGATGCTGCCCAGTCATTTTGTTGGCTGAAGTGGAAGTCATGTGTTGTCTCCTTTCTTGCACTTGCTAGCCAAAACAATTTTACAAAAACTTGTGTTACAGTTCAAATATAAATTCTTACCTGGAGTAGCATGTCATAATGTTCTGTGAAATAGTTCTCAATATTATGCTGCATGAGAGAATGATTATTGTTATTGAAAAGTTAATACAAGAAAGCAGCAGATCAGCAGTACAAAAGGTTAACAAATATGATCCATATCATCTATCTATCTATCTATCTATCTATCTATCTATCTATCTATCTATCTATCTATCTATCTATCTTACAATTGTACACTAGTATCATTTTTATCTTATGCTTCCTCTTGCCACCCTCCAAGCAAGCCCACTAACTAGAAAGAAATCTTAAATGTTATAGTAAAGACATCTTAAATACTATAGTTCTTCTATTGAATCCATGTTTATCTTGTACTTTGTTTACTTTGACAGGGAGAAAAATCAG
Source organism: Protobothrops mucrosquamatus (assembly GCF_001527695.2). Taxonomy (NCBI): domain Eukaryota; kingdom Metazoa; phylum Chordata; class Lepidosauria; order Squamata; family Viperidae; genus Protobothrops; species Protobothrops mucrosquamatus. The sequence continues at coordinate 108,636 of NW_015387123.1, read as the reverse complement.
TGGCTAGTTTCTGTCTGTTTTCCTCTTTCAATGTACAACTCTCAGATTAACAGAATGATAATAAAAATACTGCATTGCACAACCCTTATTAAAGTCTTTTACATCATTCTGGAGCAATAGGTATCTATATTGTTCTTATAGCATCTTTGGGTAAAATGCTCAAGTTCAGCCCGCGGTCATTTAGTATTCTCATCATTTTTGGCAAATGTTGCCTGAGATGAGATAATAAGGGAAATCATGAGTTTGAGTCCCACTGTTGTTCCATTTCCCGAGTACTTTGTTCTTTTGCTTTTTTGTCCATGATCATATTCCAAGTTCCACCTTGGGATACTATCCAAGTTATTATCTTATTCAAAAAGTAACGTGCAACTGAATAACTATTTTACTTTGGTAAACAAAACAGGGTTTAAAATAACAATGAATAAATCAAGTGAAGATGATGAAGGAGTAGGAGAATATGCATGACAACTCCCATCTTTTATGCCACAGATGAAGCAATGAAACACCACTGGGCAATTACTCCCAAAAAATAATATTTCAGGGGAAAGTTTCAAAAGCTTTGGTAGTGGTGGTCCATAAGCTAAACATTTAGAATGAATCAAGTTGACTAAATACCCACAATACATACAGCAGAGAAAGTAACAGTCAAAGATGGTAAGTTATCTTAGTCATAACATAGTTCATTGGTAGGATGTTGTCCAGGGGAGATAATGATTTTCAAGCAACAGAAGTGATACAGCAGATTTATTTAATTAACAAGTTACATACAGTATAAATTATAGAATAGTTGTCATGCCATTTATTTGCACCCATGATTCATCATAAATGAGGAACAGCAGTAACAATAAAAAAATAGTACAAGAATAAGAGAAAGAAGTAGCAGCAGCAGTAGCAATGGTATATTCTATATAACTCTATTGCTCCAAGATATCCCAGAAAAGAGTTGCAACTATGCCAGGCTTAGAATCAGTGGAAGCTAAGGAAAAGGAATTACCACCACCCCCCTAAAAAAAAAAAATATGGTAGTGGCAGAACAGCTCCTTTAAAATTTTGTGGCTTTGGATTTTTGTTTTTGTTTTAATCAATTTTCCACTTTTTCTCATGTTGTACTGTATAATAGAATTGTTATTACATTTAATGGCATGTTTCCAGTTAATGTAATATAATTCATATCTTAAACAAGATTCCAGTTCCTGTTTAGTCCATCATTAATTTCAAAGAAGACATTTAAAGAAGAAATTCTGAAAATCCCACATTACATTCCATATTACACTGATATCACTAAAAAAGCACAATCAGTATGAATACACATTTGGAGGTGCAGGGTTTTTAAAGTGACAGTGTTAATACTTGAATTTATTTAAGTAGAGTTTAACCCTATTCTTTAATTCATGTGAAGAGAGAAAGAGAATCAGAGATCTTAACCTATGTATATTTCTTCCAGTGAATGTTTTATTCATGTGAGGAAATCCAAGTTTAAGTACATCCTCACCCCAGGAACTCAACTTGTAACTTTAGGCCAATTATTCTTTCCTCCCTCTCCCTTTCTCCCTCCTACTCCCCCTCCCTCTCCCTTTCTGGAATTCTTGATTCTCTTTGAATTTGGTTCTTTCAGTGGTGGGATTCAGTCGGTTCGCACCACTTCGGCAGAACCGGTAGCTAATTTTCTGTTACCCAGGCCCAGAATGGACTTCTGGAAGCAGCATCCACATAGAGAACTGGTTGTTCACATATTTGAATCCCACCACTGGGCTCTTTGCTTGTAGATATTTCATTACTCAACCAGGTAACATCAGTGTAAGTAAATGTGGGATTTGCTCCTTATTTATAGACTTTACCTTTATCTTGGCAATATTGGTAGGGGTGTGGTTTTCTCCTTGGTGATTGTTTGATTCAAGTATTGTTTTCTGTCTCATTGTTTGGCATTGATTTCTACTTATCTAAGATACTGGAGGGAATGTGTTTCAGTCCTTTTGTTTCCTTTCTATTTTATTGTCTTTTTTGAATGATGTGTAAATCATTTCACTCCACAATTCAACCCTGAGCTAAATATATTCTCTTTTAGCATTTTGTCTGTCTGTCTGTCTGTCTGTCTGTCTCTGTCTGTCTGTCTGTCTCTCTCCCTCCCTCCCTCCCTCTGTCCTGCAACCTACCTCACAGAGATTGTATCAAAAGGGAAAAGTTGGGAGATGGAAACATAATTTGTAGTCTGTAAGATAAAATATTTCCCTGTTTTCATCTAATGCTTTTATAACTCTTTTTTCAACTTTACTGCTCCTTTAACTTCTTCACACTAACATGCAGTATGTTTGGTCCCATTCTGTCTTTTTTTCCTTTTTCCAGATCGTTTTGCTGTGGCACAAGGCCACACTATACTTCGCTCAGTCCTAGCAATCCCATACTTTGTCTGTTACCACTGGTCATGACATATTTTTAATGAATGAGATTTTTGCATGATTTTAAATTCCTATCACTTTTGCAGTGTTAGTTGGCAAGTATTCTATGAGATATTTGAATTGCAGAATATATTGCCCCTCTGCTCCTTTTTTTCAGCTGAGACATTTTAAAAAATTGTTCTCTAATAAAATGGTAAACATTGTCCATTCTTTTCTACCTATTGGCAAATCCCCATCCCTTCTTCTGTTACCTTCTATTTCTCTAGCATTTAAATTTATTCTTTCTTTGGAGGCTGTCCTTATAGTACTTCTGTTGCTGTTCCATTTCTATTATTTGTGCTATTCTACCCACCCTTTCCTATTCTATTACTTGCCATGTGAACTGTCCTTAACATCTGATAGTTTTCCAGACACTTTGTACTTTATCACTTGCTTGAGAAACTTTTCCGGGATCTGTTTTTCTGCACAGTTACTGCTCTGTGATTTTGCTTGCCTTTTTGCATAAAGGGAGAAAGTTGCCCTTTCATGATTTTTTTCTGATAGCCTCGATGGATATTCATCAGGATTGGAGCAGACAATTCAATGGAGACAGCACTGTTCCAAAATTCTAAATGACATTTTGGTGACCAAATGCATCTTAATCAATGTTGATTATTTTGGAACTGCCAATAGCATTTGATGGCCCTATTTTAATGTCTAGGTTATCATCTTTGGACATCATTGGCAGTACATCTGAAATCTTTTTTATGATTGGATTAGAGTAGCAAGTATGTCTTAGGAATTGGTCTTGGATCTTATTTTACTTACCCTTCCTATAGGTGCCCTAATACATGTCAGAGCATCAAATATCATCATTATGTTGTTGATCCTCAAATCTACTGTTTTTTTGTGGTCCTTGAAAAGAATGCATGACTCGCAACCAATCATTGGGGGGGGGGGGGTTTGCATTTATAACCCTGTAGTTAAATGTCTTAGCCCTATGCAGTTAAATGCCTGGTCTTATTCTTTTTTATCTTATGATGAACCTGCAAACACAACAACACTTCCTCTGATAATTAAATATTAAATAATCCAAATCTTATGGAGTTTTTGGTAGACAAGAACAGAATCACAAAACCCAAGAAGGATTAAGGAGCCTAAAATATTGCAAACAACAGAGCAGCTAAGATAATTTACCTGGCTGTGAGTGATCTAATTTTTGTGCATATCAGAGAAAGTTGAAAAACCCTCTTGGTCTATACATTAAACTTAAAAAGTTTCCAGTATGAATCATTTCAGAAAATTATGCAACAAACATATTTTGGGTAGGCTGGCCATCTGTGTATAAATCAAATAAAATATACTGCAAGTCATCTTGAAAAGCAAAACCTGCCTTTAAAGTAAGACATGTTAATTGCCTTCACTTTAAATTCATTGCCCAGAAGTTATTAAGCTGTAATACATGCAACAGAAATAATAAAAAAAAGAACAGAAATTAATTTTGAAACAAATCACTTGCAAAATTCAAGATGTGCATATTTCCAAGAAAGAAGATGCAAGTTTTTTTTCTTTGCAAAGCCAGGCGTGGGGGTGGGGAGGAGGGAAAGCTTTGCTAATCGTTATTCAAGTCAAATCCTCACATTCTCACATGAACACAGAGCAATTTAATCTCCAACATAAACTAAGTGAGTTAAATCCTAATATACTAGATAAGAAAATGTTATCTTCTAAATTCAATGTCATATTGTGCTATAGTTTAATACCATTACATTTGTTCATCCTATTGATAAAAAAAATCAGTATAGTCAATTATTTATACGGGATTAATTTATCCAAAGCTAACATATAGAGCATTACTTTTTCTTTCTCTCATTAACTAATTTATTTAAAGCAGGCTTCCATGTTATGCCTATAGGCCACATGAGGCCTACCAAGCAGCCTTGTACAGTAAACCAGCATTTTGAAAACAGCAATACCACTTAGACTCATATACTGCTTCACAATGGTTTACAGCCCTCTCTAAGCCATTTACAGAGCCGGCATGTTGCCCCCAACAATCTGGGTCCTCATTTTACTGACCTCGGAAGGATGGAAGGCTGAATCAACCTTGAGCTGGTGAGAATCGAACTGCTGGCCGTTGGCAGAATTAGTCTGCAATGCTGCATTCTGACCACTGCACCACTATGGCTCTATGTAATATAATAAACTTGTCACTGTCCTGAAACTCATGCTTCTGATTAATTCCAAGCCTCATCGCCACCACTAACTCCAGTGGTTTCATTGTTCTGCTAGCCACCAAACATCAGTTAGGCATAAAAATATCCAAATCTGTAGTTCTATAAAGAATAAAATATATCACAAATATATCACAGAAAAAGAGCCAACATCAATCAGATGGATCAAGATGAGGATCACAAACCACTCTTATATTCTCCTTCACCAGTCATTACAAATGGAAGAAGGACAAAATTACAATTCTTGTGTAACTAATATTTATTTTATAGAATTGATATAGAAGATTGGCTTGTAGTTTGTACCTAAAAATACTTATTTTATAGAAAAATCTCATTAACCCTTTGCAGTATGCTTCCTGAGTGCCTAACTACCTTTACTTTAGAAGTATTATTATATTCTGCAACTGTTCATTGTAAAAAGAGAGAGCATCTTCCATGCTTTTATGGTTAAATGTATTTTATGAACAGCAGTGGTCAAATGCCAAACATTAGGAATAGCAGAAAAGGCCTTTTTTCATAATTAATAGAAAATTATCTTTAAACTCTGCATTCTATGATCAACACAATTAGAATCAAACTAGTTCAAATGGTGGAACTATTATTCTTCAATGGGATTTGCCCACCCCACTTGGGCTGGGCTGAAGAGGCCTACTGCAGATCCCATCAGCCAAGGAATTTGCATTTGCAAATAAGTCAAGGAAATATTTAGCACATAAATTGAGACAACAGAGAAAAATATTAAAATTACAAATAGGAACACAGTAATAACAGATAATTTAAAGATGCAAAAATATTTCATTAATATAATTTTAAAATACCTAAAGGACAAGAAATTTTCCTGTCAAAGCTCAATGAATACCTAAAGAAACAAAAACTACCAAAAATTGCAGAAAAACAGAAATAATTAATGAATGGATCTATACCAATAAGGGAGGTTTGTGAAGCTATGATAAAGGGGAAAATAGGCAAAGTGCCTGGACCAGATGGTTAATCAGCCTCTTGTTATAAATATATTGAAGATGAATTATTGCAACAATTGCAAAAAAATATTTCTATTTTATAGACAGTTGGATAGAAAATAATTGGTATTAATAGCTAAAGACTTGAACTCATCTTTAAATTACCACTTGATATTATTACATTGAAAACTTGTCTAATAGACGCACACACACATACACACAGCCACACAGCCACATAAACACACAAACACACACACATTCCTATACCCATACATACATACATACATACATACATACATACATACATACATACATGCATTATATACATCTAGGATTTTGGTACCTTTTAAAAGTGTTATTCTATCTTGAGCTAATTTAACTTTCTTTCAGCCATGGATACTGTAATCAATTCCATATTTTTTCCCCCAAAGTGGATCTTAATCCAGCATGAATTAGAGTTTTCACCTTGGATAAAGCTACTTACAGGATTAGTTACCCATATTTATGGGCAAATCAAAATGTATTTGAATAGCTGAAGCAAACATTTAAAACAAGCTTTGAAATTGGTGAATTTATCAGTTTTAAAATGCATCCTAAACAAGGTTTTGGCTGCAGCATGAAATAGGCCCTGGACTGGATTACTGCAATGTGGCCTCTCTGTGTGCACCAATCTTGGGGTGATTCTTGATTCTCCAAACAGCTCTGAGAGATGAAATTCCTAGAGTGCTATTGGAGAAAGACAGAGTGATTCCCGTTAAATACAGGTATGAGCTCATATTTGGGCCTACATTAGGGTGATAAGGATAGGAAAAAATTTCTATTTCTCCACTCTTATTGTGTCTACCAAAAGCTGTCAAGAAGCCCCACTTAGGGTGACTCATTCCCTGGGGGGCAGGTGGAGCTTGGGCAACAGGATCATCTCCAGGGCTGTGATGAAGAATATCCATGCTATCTGGAAGAAAAAAGTCATTCAGATTTCTCAGAGTTGGATTCCAACTGGGCAAGTCCTAACAAGTTTCCCAAGGAATGTCTTGGGAGTGATCATCAATTCCAGTGCTTTGATCTCTCGGTAGCTTTCAATGTTGTTGACCACAGTATTCTTCTGGACTAGGTATGGGGGTCAGGAGTGGGAAGAACTCTGCTTCAGTGGTTCATCTCTTTCCTTGATGTTTTTTTCTTATCAGATTTCATGTCTGTGGCCCCTCAGGCCTAACCTTAACCCTAACCCTAACCCTAACCCTAACCCTAACCCTATTATGTCCAACATCTTCATAAAAATACTGGATGAGGTCATCTGGAACTTTGGAAGGGTTCTTCAAGATGTTCTAATCCAGCCCTCTGTTCAAGCAGGAGAACCTATATGATCTCAGACAAGTGATTGTCCAGTCTCTTCTTAAAAACCTCCAGTGATGGAGTGCCCACAATTTCTGAGGGCAAGCTGCTCCACTGGTTAATTGTCCTCACTGTTAGGAAGTTTCTCCTTAATTCCAGGTTGCTTCTCTCTTTGATCAGTTTCCAACCATTGTTTCTTGTCATGCCCTCTGGTGCTTTGGAGAATAATTTGACCCCCTCTTCTTTGTGGCAGCCCTTCAAATATTGGAATACTGCTATCATGTCACCCCTATTTCTTATTTTCTTTAGACTGGCCAAACCCAAGTCCTGCAGTTGTTCTTCACATATTTTAGTCTCCAGGCCTTTGATCATCTTAGTTGTTTTTCTCTGATTTTTTTCTAAGGTCTCAACATCCTTTTTGTAGTAAGGTAACCAAATTTGTTCCAGTATTCCAGGTGTGGTCTCACTAGGGTTTTATAAAGCGGTATTAATACCTCGCGTAATCTTGATTATATGGCTCTGTTTATACAACCCAGGATTGTATTAGCTTTTTTGGCTGCTGCTGCACAATGCTGGCTCATAGTCAACTGATCATCCACTAGGACTCCAAGGTCCCTCTCACAGTTACTGTTTTTGAGCCAGGTGTCACCTAATTTGTACTTATATTTTTAATTTTTCCTGCCTAAATGTAAAACTTTGCTTTTTTCCACATTAAAATTCATTTTGTTGTTCAAATTTGTCAAGATCTTTTTGGATCCTGAGGTTTTCTTCTGGGGTGTTGGCTATTCCTGTCAGTTTAGTGTCATCTGCAAATTTGATGAGTTCCCCTTCAATTTCCTCATCTAAGTCGTTTATGAAGAGTACTGGGCCTAAGATAGAGCCATGTGGTACCCCACTGCTTACTTTTTTCCGTGTGGATGTAGTACCATTGAGGACTACTTGCTGAGTATGGTTTGTCAGCCAGCTACAAATCCATCTGGTGGTGATTTTGCCTATTCCATCTTTTTCTAGTTATACTCCTAGAATCAAGCAGTTAGAAGTATACTTAAAATGGGTCAGCTCCTTGGTAACACTGTACTTAGAATAGGTGACCAAATTGCTAACCTCTATCATTTTAAGAAATATATTAATGTATTTTAAGTATCTTTTTTAATTTCTTTGTCTACCTATAACAGAAACTTTTAGGAATATGTTAAAAATATGAGTATAGTTTCTTAATGGAATCATCAGAGTCTGATTGTGTGTAGTTTGTACTTTCTTCTTTTTCCAGTATTAATAGTGTTCTCTGTCATGATTATTCACCAAGTTCACAAGTGCTATGCAAATTTATGGTGACATCAGATTTTAAGTTTATAACTATAGACTNTTCAAGAGACACTTGATTGGCACTTTCTTGTATCTAATTCATTTAACTGATTCCTATAAAATACTTACTTGTGAGCTCTTCAGTTATCTTGTCTAGTCAGACTTTTATGGTTATTGACATGTTTGTGAAATCCATAATCAACATCACTTCCAGATGTGATCTGTCCTCCTTCAGAAAACACAGCTGAGTAGCAATCAGATACTTCCTAGCCTTAGGGCCACTTGTCTTTGCCATAGTAGCTTTGAACTATTCTACTGATGCTGCCCAGTCATTTTGTTGGCTGAAGTGGAAGTCATGTGTTGTCTCCTTTCTTGCACTTGCTAGCCAAAACAATTTTACAAAAACTTGTGTTACAGTTCAAATATAAATTCTTACCTGGAGTAGCATGTCATAATGTTCTGTGAAATAGTTCTCAATATTATGCTGCATGAGAGAATGATTATTGTTATTGAAAAGTTAATACAAGAAAGCAGCAGATCAGCAGTACAAAAGGTTAACAAATATGATCCATATCATCTATCTATCTATCTATCTATCTATCTATCTATCTATCTATCTATCTATCTATCTATCTATCTATCTATCTATCTATCTATCTATCTTACAATTGTACACTAGTATCATTTTTATCTTATGCTTCCTCTTGCCACCCTCCAAGCAAGCCCACTAACTAGAAAGAAATCTTAAATGTTATAGTAAAGACATCTTAAATACTATAGTTCTTCTATTGAATCCATGTTTATCTTGTACTTTGCTTACTTTGGCATGGAGAAAAATCAGTGGCTAGTTTCTGTCTGTTTTCCTCTTTCAATGTACAACTCTCAGATTAACAGAATGATAATAAAAATACTACATTGCACAATCCTTATTAAAGTCTTTTACATCATTCTGGAGCAATAGGTATCTATATTGTTCTTATAGCATATTTGGGTAAAATGCTCAAGTTCAGCCCGCGGTCATTTAGTATTCTCATCATTTTTGGCAAATGTTGCCTGAGATGAGATAATAAGGGAAATCATGAGTTTGAGTCCCACTGTTGTTCCATTTCCCGAGTACTTTGTTCTTTTGCTTTTTTGTCCATGATCATATTCCAAGTTCCACCTTGGAATACTATCCAAGTTATTATCTTATTCAAAAAGTAACATGCAACTGAATAACTATTTTACTTTGGTAAACAAAACAGGGTTTAAAATAACAATGAATAAATCAAGTGAAGATGATGAAGGAGTAGGACAATATGCATGACAACTCCCATCTTTTATGCCACAGATGAAGCAATGAAACACCACTGGGCAATTACTCCCAAAAAATAATATTTCAGGGGAAAGTTTCAAAAGCTTTGGTAGTGGTGGTCCATAAGCTAAACATTTAGAATGAATCAAGTTGACTAAATACCCACAATACATACAGCAAAGAAAGTAACAGTCAAAGATGGTAAGTTATCTTAGTCATAACATAGTTCATTGGTAGGATGTTGTCCAGGGGAGATAATGATTTTCAAGCAACAGAAGTGGTACAGCAGATTTATTTAATTAACAAGTTACATACAGTATAAATTATAGAATAGTTGTCATGCCATTTATTTGCACCCATGATTCATCATAAATGAGGAACAGCAGTAACAATAAAAAAATAGTACAAGAATAAGAGAAAGAAGTAGCAGCAGCAGTAGCAATGGTATATTCTATATAACTCTATTGCTCCAAGATATCCCAGAAAAGAGTTACAACTATGCCAGGCTTAGAATCAGTGGAAGCTAAGGAAAAGGAATACCCCCCCCCAAAAAAAAAATATGGTAGTGGCAGAACAGCTCCTTTAAAATTTTGTGGCTTTGGATTTTTGTTTTTGTTTTAATCAATTTTCCACTTTTTCTCATGTTGTACTGTATAATAGAATTGTTATTACATTTAATGGCATGTTTCCAGTTAATGTAATATAATTCATATCTTAAACAAGATTCCAGTTCCTGTTTAGTCCATCATTAATTTCAAAGAAGAAATTTAAAGAAGAAATTCTGAAAATCCCACATTACATTCCATATTACACTGATATCACTAAAAAAGCACAATCAGTATGAATACACATTTGGAGGTGCAGGGTTTTTAAAGTGACAGTGTTAATACTTGAATTTATTTAAGTAGAGTTTAACCCTATTCTTTAATTCATGTGAAGAGAGAAAGAGAATCAGAGATCTTAACCTATGTATATTTCTTCCAGTGAATGTTTTATTCATGTGAGGAAATCCAAGTTTAAGTACATCCTCACCCCAGGAACTCAACTTGTAACTTTAGGCCAATTATTCTTTCCTCCCTCTCCCTTTCTCCCTCCTACTCCCCCTCCCTCTCCCTTTCTGGAATTCCTGATTCTCTTTGAATTTGGGTCTTTCAGTGGTGGGATTCAGTCGGTTCACACCACTTCGGCAGAACCGGTAGCTAATTTTCTGTTACCCAGGCCCAGAATGGACTTCTGGAAGCGACATCCACATAGAGAACTGGTTGTTCACATATTTGAATCCCACCACTGGGCTCTTTGCTTGTAGATATTTCATTACTCAACCAGGTAACATCAGTGTAAGTAAATGTGGGATTTGCTCCTTATTTATAGACTTTACCTTTATCTTGGCAATATTGGTAGGGGTGTGGTTTTCTCCTTGGTGATTGTTTGATTCAAGTATTGTTTTCTGTCTCATTGTTTGGCATTGATTTCTACTTATCTAAGATACTGGAGGGAATGTGTTTCAGTCCTTTTGTTTCCTTTCTATTTTTATTGTCTTTTTTGAATGATGTGTAAATCATTTCACTCCACAATTCAACCCTGAACTAAATATATTCTCTTCTATTAGCATTTTGTCTGTCTGTCTGTCTGTCTGTCTGTCTGTCTGTCTGTCTGTCTGTCTCTCTCTCTCTCCCTCCCTCCCTCCCTCCCTCCCTCCCTCTGTCCTGCAACCTACCTCACAGAGATTGTATCAAAAGGGAAAAGTTGGGAGATGGAAACATAATTTGTAGTCTGTAAGATAAAATATTTCCCTGTTTTCATCTAATGCTTTTATAACTCTTTTTTCAACTTTACTGCTCCTTTAACTTCTTCACACTAACATGCAGTATGTTTGGTCCCATTCTGTCTTTTTTTCCTTTTTCCAGATCGTTTTGCTGTGGCACAAGGCCACACTATACTTCGCTCAGTCCTAGCAATCCTATACTTTTTCTGTTACCACTGGTCATGACATATTTTTAATGAATGAGATTTTTGCATGATTTTAAATTCCTATCACTTTTGCAGTGTTAGTTGGCAAGTATTCTATGAGATACTTGAATTGCAGAATATATTGCCCCTCTGCTCCTTTTTTTCAGCTGAGACATTTTAAAAAATTGTTCTCTAATAAAATGGTAAACATTGTCCATTCTTTTCTACCTATTGGCAAATCCCCATCCCTTCTTCTGTTACCTTCTATTTCTCTAGCATTTAAATTTATTCCTTCTTTGGAGGCTGTCCTTATAGTACTTCTGTTGCTGCTCCATTTCTATTATTTGTGCTATTCTACCCACCCTTTCCTATTCTATTACTTGCCATGTGAACTGTCCTTAACATCTGATAGTTTTCCAGACACTTTGTACTTTATCACTTGCTTGAGAAACTTTTCCGGGATCTGTTTTTCTGCACAGTTACTGCTCTGTGATTTTGCTTGCCTTTTTGCCTAAAGGGAGAAAGTTGCCCTTTCATGATTTTTTTCTGATAGCCTCGATGGATATTCATCAGGATTGGAGCAGACAATTCAATGGAGACAGCACTGTTCCAAAATTCGAAATGACATTTTGGTGACCAAATGCATCTTAATCAATGTTGATTATTTTGGAACTGCTGATAGCATTTGATGGCCCTATTTTAATGTCTAGGTTATCATCTTTGGACATCATTGGCAGTACATCTGAAATCTTTTTTATGATTGGATTAGAGTAGCAAGTATGTCTTAGGAATTGGTCTTGGATCTTATTTTACTTACCCTTCCTATAGGTGCCCTAATACATGTCAGAGCATCCAATATCATCTACTGATTTTTTGTGGTCCTTGAAAAGAATGCATGACTCGCAACCAATCATTGGGTTTTTTTTTTGCATTTATAACCCTGTAGTTAAATGTCTTAGTCCTATGCAGTTAAATGCCTGGTCTTATTCTTTTTTATCTTATGATGAACCTGCAAACACAACAACACTTTCTCTGATAATTAAATATTAAATAATCCAAATCTTATGGAGTTTTTGGTAGACAAGAACAGAATCACAAAACCCAAGAAGGATTAAGGAGCCTAAAATATTGCAAACAACAGAGCAGCTAAGATAATTTACCTGGCTGTGAGTGATCTAATTTTTGTGCATATCAGAGAAAGTTGAAAAACCCTCTTGGTCTATACATTAAACTTAAAAAGTTTCCAGTATGAATCATTTCAGAAAATTATGCAACAAACATATTTTGGGTAGGCTGGCCATCTGTGTATAAATCAAATAAAATATACTGCAAGTCATCTTGAAAAGCAAAACCTGCCTTTAAAGTAAGACATGTTAATTGCCTTCACTTTAAATTCATTGCCCAGAAGTTATTAAGCTGTAATACATGCAACAGAAATAATAAAAAAAGAACAGAAATTAATTTTGAAACAAATCACTTGCAAAATTCAAGATGTGCATATTTCCAAGAAAGAAGATGCAGTTTTTTTTCTTTGCAAAGCCAGGCATGGGGGTGGGGAGGAGGGAAAGCTTTGCTAATCGTTATTCAAGTCAAATTCTCACATTCTCACATGAACACAGAGCAATTAAATCTCCAACATAAACTAAGTGAGTTAAATCCTAATATACTAGATAAGAAAATGTTATCTTCTAAATTCAATGTCATATTTATATTGTGCTATAGTTTAATACCATTACATTTGTTCATCCTATTGATAAAAAAAATCAATATAGTCAATTATTTATACGGGATTAATTTATCCAAAGTAACATATAGAGCATTACTTTTTCTTTCTCTCATTAACTAATTTATTTAGAGCAGGCTTCCATGTTGTGCCTATAGGCCACATGAGGCCTACCAAGCAGCCTTGTACAGTAAACCAGCATTTTGAAAACAGCAATAGCACTTAGACTCATATACTGCTTCACAATGGTTTACAGCCCTCTCTAAGCCATTTACAGAGTCGGCATGTTGCCCCTAACAATCTGGGTCCTCATTTTACTGACCTCGGAAGGATGGAAGGCTGAATCAACCTTGAGCTGGTGAGAATCGAACTGCTGGCCGTTGGCAGAATTAGTCTGCAATGCTGCATTCTGACCACTGCACCACTATGGCTCTATGTAATATAATAAACTTGTCACTGTCCTGCAACTCATGCTTCTGATTAATTCCAAGCCTCATCGCCACCACTAACTCCAGTGGTTTCATTGTTCTGCTAGCCACCAAACATCAGTTAGGCATAAAAATATCCAAATCTGTAGTTCTATGAAGAATAAAATATATCACAAATATATCACAGAAAAAGAGCCGACATCAATCAGATGGATCAAGATGAGGATCACAAACCACTCTTATATTCTCCTTCACCAGTCATTACAAATGGAAGAAGGACAAAATTACAATTCTTGTGTAACTAATATTTATTTTATAGAATTGATATAGAAGATTGGCTTGTAGTTTGTACCTAAAAATACTTATTTTATAGAAAAATCTCATTAACCCTTTGCAGCATGCTTCCTGAGTGCCTAACTACCTTTACTTTAGAAGTATTATGATATTCTGCAACTGTTCATTGTAAAAAGAGAGAGCATCTTCCATGCTTTTATGGTTAAATGTATTTTATGAACAGCAGTGGTCAAATGCCAAACACTAGGAATAGCAGAAAAGGCCTTTTTTCATAATTAATAGAAAATTATCTTTAAACTCTGCATTCTATGATCAACACAATTAGAATCAAACTAGTTCAAATGGTGGAACTATTATTCCTCAATGGGATTTGCCCACCCCACTTGGGCTGGGCTGAAGAGGCCTACTGCAGATCCCATCAGCCAAGGAATTTGCATTTGCAAATAAGTCAAGGAAATATTTGGCACATAAATTGAGACAACAGAGAAAAATATTAAAATTACAAATAGGAACATAGTAATAACAGATAATTTAAAGATGCAAAAATATTTCATTAATATAATTTTAAAATACCTAAAGGACAAGAAATTTTCCTGTCAAAGCTCAATGAATACCTAAAGAAACAAAAACTACCAAAAATTGCAGAAAAACAGAAATAATGAATGGATCTATACCAATAAGGGAGGTTTGTGAAGCTATGATAAAGGGGAAAATAGGCAAAGTGCCTGGACCAGATGGTTTATCAGCCTCTTGTTATAAATATATTGAAGATGAATTATTGCAACAATTGCAAAAAAAAATTTCTATTTTATAGACAGTTGGATAGAAAATAATTGGTATTAATAGCTAAAGACTTGAACTCATCTTTAAATTACCACTTGATATTATTACATTGAAAACTTGTCTGATAGACACACACATATACACACAGCCACACAGCCACATAAACACACAAACACACACACATTCCTATATCTATACATACATACATACATACATACATACATACATGCATGCATGCATGCATGCATGCATGCATGCATTATATACATCTAGGATTTTGGTACCTTTTAAAAGTGTTATTCTATCTTGAGCTAATTTAACTTTCTTTCAGCCATGGATACTGTAATCAATTCCATATTTTTTTCTCCAAAGTGGATCTTAATCCAACATGAATTAGAGTTTTCACCTTGGATAAAGCTACTTACAGGATTAGTTACCCATATTTATGGGCAAATCAAAATGTATTTGAATAGCTGAAGCAAACATTTAAAACAAGCTTTGAAATTGGTGAATTTATCAGTTTTAAAATGCATCCTAAACAAGGTTTTGGCTGCAGCATGAAATAGGCCCTGGACTGGATTACTGCAATGTGGCCTCTTTGTGTGCACCAATCTTGGGGTGATTCTTGATTCTCCAAACAGCTCTGAGAGATGAAATTCCTAGAGCGCTATTGGAGAAAGACATTCCCGTTAAATACAGGTATGAGCTCATATTTGGGCCTACATTAGGGTGATAAGGATAGGAAAAAGTTTCTATTTCTCCACTCTTATTGTGTCTACCAAAAGCTGTCAAGAAGCCCCACTTAGGGTGACTCATTCCCTGGGGGGCAGGTGGAGCTTGGGCAACAGGATCATCTCCAGGGCTGTGATGAAGAAAAAAGTCACTCAGATTTCTCAGAGTTGGATTCCAACTGGGCAAGTCCTAACAAGTTTCCCAAGGAATGTCTTGGGAGTGATCATCAATTCCAGTGCTTTGATCTCTCGGTAGCTTTCAATGTTGTTGACCACAGTATTCACCTGGACTAGGTATGGGGGTCAGGAGTGGGAAGAACTCTGCTTCAGTGGTTCATCTCTTTCCTTGATGTTTTTTTCTTATCAGTGTTCATGTCTGTGGCCCCTCAGGCCTAACCTTAACCCTAACCCTAACCCTAACCCTAACCCTAACCCTAACCCTAACCCTAACCCTAACCCTAACCCTAACCCTAACCCTAACCCTAACCCTAACCCTAACCCTAACCCTAACCCTATTATGTCCAACATCTTCATAAAAATACTGGATGAGGTCATCTGGAACTTTGGAAGGGTTCTTTGGAAGGGTTCTTCGAGATCTTCTAATCCAGCCCTCTGTTCAAGCAGGAGAACCGAGTGGCTGTTGCTGCCGGCGCCGCGGCATAGTCAGCTGACTCCATCGCTGACTATAGGGGGCGAAATTCTGGCCCCCTCGGAGAGGGTGCGCAATCTGGGGGTCCTCCTGGATTCGCGGCTGACGCTGGAAGATCAGTTGTCGGCCGTGACCAGGGGGGCGTTTTATCAGGTACGCCTGATCCACCAGTTGCGGCCTTTTCTGGACCGG
>NW_015387123.1:73491-92044 GCF_001527695.2 Protobothrops mucrosquamatus | reverse complement strand
TCTGGCCTAGGGAATTTTAGCGGGGTTTTTTAGGGGATTTTTAAGGACAATTTTAATGATCGGCCTGTTTAAATATTTCTTTTTAATTCGGCTTTTAATTATTGTATTTGTATTGTAGTTTTTATGAGGCTGTTAGCCGCCCTGAGTCCCATGAGGAGAAGGGCGGGGTATAAATTAAATTAATAAATAAATAAATAATAAATAAATAAATAAATTTCAGACAAGTGATTGTCCAGTCTCTTCTTAAAAACCTCCAGTGATGGAGTGCCCACAATTTCTGAGGGCAAGCTGCTCCACTGGTTAATTGTCCTCACTGTTAGGAAGTTTCTCCTTAATTCCAGGTTGCTTCTCTCTTTGATCAGTTTCCAACCATTGTTTCTTGTCATGCCCTCTGGTGCTTTGAAGAATAATTTGACCCCCTCTTCTTTGTGGCAGCCCTTCAAATATTGGAATACTGCTATCATATCACCCCTATTTCTTATTTTCTTTAGACTGGCCAAACCCAAGTCCTGCAGTTGTTCTTCACATATTTTAGTCTCCAGGCCTTTGATCATCTTAGTTGCTTTTCTCTGATTTTTTTCTAAGGTCTCAACATCTTTTTTGTAGTAAGGTAACCAAATTTGTTCCAGTATTCCAGGTGTGGTCTCACTAGGGTTTTATAAAGCGGTATTAATACCTCGCGTAATCTTGATTCTATGGCTCTGTTTATATAACCCAGGATTGTATTAGCTTTTTTGGCTGCTGCTGCACAATGCTGGCTCATAGTCAACTGATCATCCACTAGGACTCCAAGGTCCCTCTCACAGTTACTGTTTTTGAGCCAGGTCTCACCTAATTTGTACTTATATTTTTAATTTTTCCTGCCTAAATGTAAAACTTTGCTTTTTTCCACATTAAAATTCATTTTGTTGTTCAAGTTTGTCAAGATCTTTTTGGATCCTGAGGTTTTCTTCTGGGGTGTTGGCTATTCCTGTCAGTTTAGTGTCATCTGCAAATTTGATGAGTTCCCCTTCAATTTCCTCATCTAAGTCGTTTATGAAGAGTACTGGGCCTAAGATAGAGCCATGTGGTACCCCACTGCTTACTTCTTTCCGTGTGGATGTAGTACCATTGAGGACTACTTGTTGAGTATGGTTTGTCAGCCAGCTACAAATCCATCTGGTGGTGATTTTGTCTATTCCATCTTTTTCTAGTTATACTCCTAGAATCAAGCAGTTAGAAGTATACTTAAAATGGGGTCAGCTCCTTGGTAACACTGTACTTAGAATAGGTGACCACATTGCTAACCTCTATCATTTTAAGAAATATATTAATGTATTTTAAGTATCTTTTTTAATTTCTTTGTCTATCTATAACAGAAACTTTTAGGAATATGTTAAAAATATGAGTATAGTTTCTTAATGGAATCATCAGAGTCTGATTGTGTGTAGTTTGTACTTTCTTCTTTTTCCAGTATTAATAGTGTTCTCTGTCATGATTATTCACCAAGTTCACAAGTGCTATGCAAATTTATGGTGACATCAGATTTTAAGTTTATAACTATAGACTAGAAAATCCCTTGAATGATTTTTCTTCCAGTTAAGAAATATCATGTATATTTTTCTTCCTTCATAACAAAATTCCTGCTTAACCTGTCCTTGATGTAATAAAAGATGTTGATTATATAATCAGCCTATTTGATTGTCAGTAGTTTATTCTGTTTTTAGCAGATTATGCAAAAATATTCTCTAATTATAATTGATGACTCTAAATGAATTTTCTCATGATAAAAAAGGTTTAAATTCATCAGATGATAATGTGCTTTTATTTGCAAGCTTGCTTTTTACACCATGGATAAAAATAAGTTATAAACTATTGACTAAGTTTTATAGTAATTAATTACAGTCCCAAGTTTCCTGATTTCCATCAATTTCTAAAATACTTTTATTTGCATAGATTGTGTTTATAAAATTAACTTCTGGCTGTTTGTACAATGGAAAAATACCCTTGACCTATTAAAAGTTTATGTGTTTGTGTGTGTCTGTGTGTGAAATATATGTTTTATCAGTTCCAATTATCAGTATTGTCAAGAATAATGGAATAAATTCAGCTTACCTTGCAATAAGAGATTTATGTCTATCCTTGAGATTAGTATAGTTTTATGAATCATCATAATCACAAATAGCACATTGTATATAAAATGCCCAATTAAACATGTGTAAATTCAGGAAATGGAATGCATAGATTCAGTGTATAATAGTGATTTTGGAATGGCCACTGTCTTAGAATATTTTCTCCTTCCTATAAAGGCAATATTTCATAACATCATAGCGTTAGAAGATACTATAAAGTCATCAAGTACTTGAAATGTGATCTCTTAACTATCCCATTTGAAGCACATTGATATTTAACTCTTTTTTTTTTTGCAGAATTCTTAAATCTCTGAAGACTACCTTGTACTCTACTTTGGCAATGTTTCCCTCCTTTCATTTCCTATACATTACCTTTTTCTGTCTAATATTTTAAGAAGGCTGTGTATATCCATTTTCTTCTCTTGGTTTTCTCCCACTTCTTTTGAATTGCTCACAACTCAGTTTCTTGTTTTGATTTTCTGAGGAAGCTGGCAGAGAAGATGGCAAACAACAATCACATGAATGCAGGTCAGTTGGTAACCTATTGTAAACGGGTTGCCAACTGCCCAGATCACAATCGTAACTTTGGGCATAAGTCATAAGTCTCTGCATTTAGCGCTGTTATAATTCCTAACAGTTGCTGAATGAACAGTTGTTACATTAAGACTATTTGTAGTATGTACTTGTTGTAATGTCTATGAAATTCCAAGTCTTTATCCTGACCTTGTGGTTCTTTGCTTGTGTTCTGCTTTCTTGGCCCCAGTCTCTTGCTGCATATTTAGTTCATGGCTTTTGTGATCTCCCTATTTTGCCCTTATCAGCAAAGTAATTCTGTTCCAGATTAGTGGGAAATGTCCCATTTTTTCCAAGACATCCTTTATGAAGATAATATAGGTCTATTGCATATATACACCTCATTCTGGTGTTGTTATTTTTTTAAGTCTGACAAAACTGTTAATTTTGAGCAAATAATAATTGACTGAACTTGTTTATTTAATCCAACACAGAATCTGAAGCAAGTCACTGTATATTACACCATGTCATTGTTACTTTAATTTAGAAGTGTATTTATTAAACACTGGACTCCTATGTATCATTTAAGTTTAGTTTAGTTTATTACTAAACTGTAGATTTTTTTCTAGTTGTTCAACATGGTTATTTCCACCTTTTATTCATACATGTACACATACTTAGCCTTCATATTGCCTTTTGAGGTAAGCAACATTGACCAGAGTGCATAAATATGGCAAGGAAAAAAAATGAAGGGAAAAAAAGACATGAGGTAAGGAACAAATAAAGGAAACACAGCTAAATTTAGTTTACACCAGTACTGTTCATTACAGTCTTCCTTGAAATATTTGCTTTCCAATTCAGTCCTCATTCATTCTCACAAGATAAATAAGCCACCTCAGTGTGCTATTTTTTTCCCACACAAGTCACTCCTTTTTGCATCCAACCAACATTCATTCATTTATCACTCATTCATTCTTAGCTATTTCTGTTATTTTATCAGACATGCTTTAAAATATTTAATTCCTCTTATATTCTCCTAAAATGTTAATTCTCACTTTCATGTAACTAAATAGAAGGAAATACCAATTTTAAAAGTCTGTCTTTTTTTAGGGGGGGGGGGACTTCTATCAACAAGTTTTTATTCAGTACAAAAAGAGATCATATATATCTCTAAACATACTACCAACATTTCTACATTTTTCCCTATCAATGTTCTCTTTAGTAAATATTTCACCAATGTACACAAATTCACACATCTGCAACTGTTCTGTTATTTATAAGAAACTTGCTACAGTGGGCAGAAATGAATAGGATGAAATTTAACAGGGAGAAATGTAAAAGTCATGCATCTAGCTAAGAAAACAAAAGAAAATTGACAGAATGGTGAAGATCTGGCTCAAGAACAGCAAGCATGAGAATAACTTGAATATACTATACTAATATAATATACCAATATACTAAAAAAACTATACTATCTATAGTTTTTTATATTTGCATTTGCCATTTTTATATCTTTGCTTATCTGTTGTACACTGCCTAGAGTCTCCTTGGGTGAGATAGGTGGCTATGTTAATCTGATTCTTAAGTAAAGAAACAAATAAAATGTTTAGTAAACTATAAATATATCCTTTAATTGTTTATATCCTTCTTGAAAAGTCAAAGGGAATTGTGATTAGATCTGAATAGTTCCTTATTGTGCTTTCACTTTTAAGAAGAATTGTGATGTTAGTTCCTGAGAGGAAAGCTGTGCAAGTTAAAAAAAATGTTATTAAAAAGATTTGTGTATTTTTGTTCCATCCTAGGAACTACAGTGTAGAAGATAGATTTCCTTTCCGTTAAGATTGTGCATATTACTTATGGCCCAAGGGATGACACAATATATTGAGTAATCATAATAGCAACAACAATAATAAATGTCATTCATAGGCATTCATGCCTGAAGGCCACATGGCATACCATAAAGCAATAAAAAGCATTTTATAATAAGGAAACCCCAGGAGTTTGTAAACAAAGTTCCCCATTCTATCCTACCCACTCAGGAATACTAAAGATGAAAGACTATAAAAATTAACAATGAAACTAAATCCCCAAAATTGAGTTCAGCTGTCTGGGATAATAAGCCAGTGAAATTTGGATTCAGAGCACAATAGATTTCAGAGAGAAAGATCATAGGATGAAATGTCCCCATTGAAAAATGAAGTCTGAACTGGAGGATTTTAAATTGTTTTATTCTCCCAATATATATCTGAACAACACACAATAGTTTTCCCTGCCTTCAGTTGACAGCCATTAAAAAAATAACAAAATCCTAAATTTTAATTTAACTCTTGATGACAATATGGGCACAACTACCAGGTATATATGGCAATTATTCAGAATATTATGATATTGTCTTCTTTCAGGACGCCCAGCAACCATTTTGGTATTCTTACCGAAATAAGGGATTGACTCTGCTTTGTTTTTGAGCAGAAACAAAGTTGTCCCATTCCTGCCACCTTTAAGAAAGGAGAAAAAACAGGGAAACAAATAAAGGAAAAGCAAAGCCCCATCTCATGTCCTGACTACAGTAGGTGGGAAAAACTTTGGATACAATGGCTGGGGTGTGGGAAATTGTCCCACCATGCACCAGTATTTTAGGATTTAGAATGCAGAGTATCAACTGAGAGACTAGAATGTTTATTAATATAGACCTTAGATCATTAATAGACAAGGGCTGTTTGTTGTTATTATGCATATTGTCATGGATCTTGTTCAGGACAGAACAATAATAGTGCTGTATAGAAAATAAGTGAGAATGGATGCAAACTGGGGAATCAATCTGGTGACTTTGAAAAACAATGATTTTTGACCTTAAAAGCCCATTTTGACTTGATCATGCGGACTTGTGGAATTATCATTATCCATGTAACAGGTTGATTTACTGATCTGGTCCAAGACTTCCAGGCAGCAGTCTGAGTGAATGATTGAGCAGAGGCAGCTAACCTCTGGACCTATCAAAATGCATCACTGGACAAAATTTACTCTATTCTCAGCTGCATCTTCTTAAAGGCTATTGTGATAATTCCATACATTCATATTGTAAATACTTGTAAAAAGATGGATATGACTTGTTTCCTTGCATTTTAAAGTTAATATAAGGTTAGAGTTGTACCTAATTTTGTATCAGTTTCAAGAAAGCAAATGACCATCCATTTTCAGTCATCATCTATACATTCAAGGTCCTTCCTTCCTTCCTTCCTTCCTTCCTTCCTTCCTTCCTTCCTTCCTTCCTTCCTTCCTTCCTTCCTTCCTTCCTTCCTTTTTTCCTTCCTTCCTTCCTTCCTTTTTTATACCAGAAATTATGTGCTTTTTGGTTTTTCTTGTTGGGACAGCTTCTCCTACCGTAAAAGAAACCATCTTAACTTTTACAATTTGCTGGTCACCACTAGACTAAGTCAGGGTGGCCTTCTTCTGGCTTTGATGTATCCTTTCTTACATTGTAAAATTCATTCAAATTAACATTAATTATTGTAATTGTAACTTCCAAGCACTGTGAATAAATTTGCTCTTTAACTTTTCCTTTCTCTTTCTTTTTCTCTACCTCTCTCATTCTTTGAGACCTTTCCTCTTTTGCACATAAAATATGACTGTTTTGGATCCCTCAGGAAGTTTCCTATTTGCATGTACACTAATTTTAATACCATTAAGCTCACTTATAATTTCACAACAACTGTACACTTGATTTTATTAATTAATTAGGATTAAATATAGAGTTACCAAGACCAACTGTTCTGGAATCTGAGCCCAAATGTCTGTACAGGGGTCATTCATAAGAATTATTACAACAATTTCCCCTTTGCATTCCACTCTGCCCAAGTGATCAGAACCAAGTGGTCCACTTGTACATTTTCTAAATGAATAAGATAATTATATTATTTTGTGACTGACATAGCATCTATAGTGACATGAAATAGATGGTAATATCAGTATTTGAAGATGATAATAACTTGGTAGAGCAGTGTCAAAAATGAGAGGAAAGCTTCCCAAAGTCATCTGGCAATCTGGTAGCTTCCAAATTTAACAATATATAAATAATTGTTCTTTAAATCAGCTATGAAAGTAAGCCATCAAATACTATCAAATGCAACTGCTAAGAAAAGTTAGTACCCTGACTAATGACCCAGGAAAACAACTAAGTGCATGATTGCTTGGTATGCCTATAATAATGCCTTTCCATCACATGCTTCATTTCAAGTTGCTATGCAGAGTCAATAAGATCTGACGGCTATCAGATTAAATTTACTATTACTATGGACCATGATGTCCACACATTTCTTAAAACTACTAATGCTTAAAATATGAAATTTCTTATATTCAAAACTTTTCCTAGGGGAATTAAATAAAGAAATTACACTGAGGGCTGCTAAATTAAAAACATGTTGTACACTGTGTTCAGGAGGCCAAGAAGTAAATGCTTTAACTTATAACAAATAATACAAATTATTTCAGTTCTTCTGAATTTTCCCAAGAGTCACATGTCTCAGGATTAATATATTTTCTAGTATCACTGATTGTCAGTAAAGAATTTGCTAGCATAGATTCACATATAACAAATTAGTGAGTGTGGTTTTTTTTAATGCAATAGGAATTTCATCTCCTTGGCACAATAAACAGTTGTTTGTGATTTTTTTGCTAATGGAATCAATAGAAGCTATTATCATTAATCATATTGTACTTTTGATTTAAAACAAAAATCAATTAATTAATAATCAATTAACAAATGTATGTAGGAAACATACCACAGTAGTAATGGGAGACTTTAACAACCCTGATATCAAATGGGAGACAAACACTGCAGTAAGTGTGAGATCAAACAGATTCCTATTCAACTTAGCTGACAATTTTGTCATCCAAAAGGTAGAGAAGAGAAGAAAAGCTATACTGGACCTAATTCTTACTAATAGAGAAGAAGTGATAGAGGGAGTTGAAATTGCTGGAACCTTGAGCAAGAGTGACCACATCATACTGGAATTCAATGTAATGCAAACACAAGCAATAGAATATAATCCAACCAATGTCTTAAGCTTAAACAAGCTGATTTTAACAAACTCAGAGAGAGCTAAACAAAATTTCATGGATAAAAATCTTAAAGGGAAAAGCAACTCAAGAAGCATGGGAAACACTGAAAAATGTAATCATAAAAGCCCAGTCCAACACAATACCACTAAAAAAGAAAAACAAGATATCCAATAAGAAACCAGCATGGTTGCACAAAGATCTCTCTGATAAACTGAAAGACAAAAAGTATAAGTACAAAAAATAGAAAGAGGGATACATAACTAAGGCAGAATATCAGCAGATATCCCGAAAGCAAGGATAAAGTCAAGAAAGCAAAGGCTCAGAATGAACAAATACTTACAACAAAAGTCAAAGATAATTACAAAAAAGGTTCTTTCAACACATAAATAACAACAACAAAAAAAAAAACTCAAGGAAACAGCCAGTCCACTAAAGAGAGAAGATGGTAAGGAAGAAACAGGCAGTAGAGAGAAAGCAGAGCTACTTAACTCATACTTTGCATCAGTCTTTCCACAAAAAGAAACTATAGGCCAACCTACCAAAAATATAACTGTAAAAGATGAACTAGATATAAAAATTAAAATATGCAAGAAAATGGTAAGAGAATACCTGTCTGATCTTGATGAATATAAATCATTGGGACCTGATGGATTACATCCCACAGTTCTGAAGGAGCTAGCCTATCTTAGAACAATCTTGGAGCACTAGGGATTGAAAAGAGCTGATGTGGTTACTATCTTCAAAAAAGAGGGCAGGGAAATAGACCCAGGAAACTATAGACCATTCAGCATAACATCAATACTTGGAAAGATACTAGAAAATAATACCGGTAATCAAAAAACAAATCTGTGAACATCTAGACAGAAATAAAGTTATAACTAGTAGCCAGCATGGGCTTATTAAAAACAGATCATGCCAAACCAATCTTATTTCATTCTTTGACAAAGTGACTAATTAGTAGACCAGTGAAATGCTACAGACATAGTATATTTAGACTTCAACAAGGCATCTGACAAAGTAAACCACAACCTACTTATTGGTAAGCTAGAAAAATATGGGATAGACAGCATCACCACCAGATGGATTTGTAACTGGCTGACAAACCATACTCAACAAGCAGTCCTTAATGGTACTATATCTACATGGAAGGAAGGAAGCAGTGGAGGTACCAAAAGGTTCTGTCTTAGGCCCTGCACATTTCAATATCTTCATAAATGACTTAGATGAGGGAATAAAAGGGGAATTCATCAAATATGCAGATGACAGTAAGCTGGCAGAAATAGCCAACACCCCAGAAGACAAGCTTAGGATCCAAACAAAATAAAATTTAATGTGGAGAAAAGCAAGGTTTTACACCTAGGCTGGAAAAACCAAAGGTACAAGTACAGATTAGGCAAAACCTGGCTCAAAAACAGTAACTGTGAGAGAGACCTTGGAGACTTAATTGACAATCCCTTAAACATGAGCCAGTAGTGTGTGACAGCAGCCAAAAAAGCTAATATAATTCTTGGTTGTATAAAAAGAATCAAAATCACATGAAGTATCAGTACCGCTTTATAAAGCCTTAGTAAAGCCACACCTGGAATACTGCATCCAGTTTACAAAAAAGATGTTGAGATAGCAGAGCTCCAATATGGAGAGGCTGCCATAAGGAGGAGGGGTCAACTTAATTTTCAAAGCACTAGAAGGCAAGACAAGAAACAATGGATGGAAGCAATCTGGAATTAAGGAGAAAATTCCTAACAGTGAGGACAATTAACCAGTGGAACAGCTTGCCTTCAGACTTTGTTGGAGTTTCATCACTTAGAGATTTTTAAGAAGAAACTAGACAGCCACTTGTCTGAAATGGTATAAGGTCTCCTGCTTGAGCATGGGGATGGACTATGGTCCCTACCAGCTCTATTCTGATTCAAAAACCTTTGGCTATTTTACGTTACTGATTTTCAGATGCCAACTCACCTTTATTGAAACTAACATCTTGCAATGAATTGGAATTCAGCTTGATTCTCCCATTTAAAGCCTAGGTTAAAAAGGATGCCAAAGATAGTTGTGCTTTTCAAATTTAGTGCAATGATCTGTCAAAATGGCACAAATGGATATATATAGAGAGAGAATCTGCTTGCTTCTGCCTCAAAATATTTATTGGCTAAAACCAGGGCTTTTTTTCTCATAGAACACCCAGTATAGAGTTCCGGCACCTTTTTTGGATGGAACCTTGTAGGGTAGGCAAGGCAGGTTGTATGATGTGTGTGAGTTCCGGCACCTTTTTTTTTTTTTTTTTAAGAAAAAAAGCACTGGCTAAAACTATATACAAAAATGCTTTAGGTGGTAGACCGGAAACATGGAAGGCATACATTAAAAATACTGATTAAGTCAATTCAGTTCTAAGACAACTTCAACAAGCAAGATGGGTATTAGTCCACTTGAATAAATGAATGCATGAGAACAAAAGGGAATAAACTAGGATTGCAGTCTACTTTCTCATATTATCCAGCCCCCTCTTCTGTCTCTCTGTCTGTCTCTCTGTCTGTCTCTCTGTCTGTCTCTCTGTCTCTGTCTCTGTCTGTCTCTCTGTCTCTGTCTCTGTCTGTCTGTCTGTCTGTCTGTCTGTCTCTCTCTGTCTCTCTGTCTCTGTCTCTGTCTCTGTCTCTGTCTCTGTCTCTCTGTCTCTGTCTCTGTCTCTGTCTCTCTCTC
The DNA here is from genome assembly GCF_001527695.2 of Protobothrops mucrosquamatus. NCBI lineage: Eukaryota > Metazoa > Chordata > Lepidosauria > Squamata > Viperidae > Protobothrops > Protobothrops mucrosquamatus. The sequence goes on along the minus strand of NW_015387123.1, from coordinate 81,668 downwards.
TCTCTCTCTCTCTCTCTCTCTCTCTCTCTCTCTCTCTCTCTCTCTCTCTCTTTCTCTATTTTTTTCTGTCTCTTTTTCCTTCCACAGACACAGATATGGATTTGTTGCAAGGAGAGAAAGGAGTGGAAAGTGGGGAATAATAAGATGAGAGAATCATCTATAGATGAAGACTTTGAACAAAATAAAGTTTTATTCTCGGCAATAGTTTTGGTTTTTGTTATTATGGAAAGCAAACTCTTGGATTAGGTTGGTTTTTTGTGTGAACAATGAGGACCCTTCTTGCATTATGCTCTTTATTTTTGGTTGTCAGAATAGATAAAATATGATTTCTGATTCCCCCAGTGTTGTCATGATTTGTCCCCTGGTAAAGTCAAATGCAAACATTCCATAATTAACGTAAGATCATCTTAATCTCATTCTTTCCAGGATTCTAAAACTAAACATTCTGAAATTAAAGAAAAGTTTTGTTGAAGAGAATCCCTGAATAATCATATTGCAGAATCAGATGGGAAGTTCAATCCTTCCAATCTTGATTATATTTTCACCTTGGAAACAACACCAGAGAAAAATAATGAAATAAACAGAAGTTTAAAGTTTTAAAAGGGAATTATTATGTGTTATGACTTATCAAGCCAGCTAATTTTCTAAGTATGTTTCTGATAAACGTTAACATACTAACAATGACATCCCAATAGAGATACATCTGGATAGTGTTTTACAAATGACTTTGATCTGCAGATATATCCAGAAACATTTCAAAGAAAAATATCTTGTTCTGAACATACCTTCAGGGCATCCCTTTGGCTAGCAGGAAAAAATGATAGTGTTTGTCCAAATGTCCAGAACTTTTGAGAATAAATTCTGGTAGTGAACTAAAATGCTATGAATTTGGAGCAATACTTTATATGCTTATGTGAATTACATTCTTACATGTGCAAATGGTACATAGGAATGCTAGTTATAGCAAAAGCCATGGCTAGTAGAAGCTAGTTTAGTGGATTAATGAGGGTAGACATTTTTGAGTTGGACATAGTGAAACTAGAAAAATGCTGAAAATATATGAATAAAGCAAACAATAGGAACAGAAAACAATAATAAACAGAATGAAACATTAACAAAACCTGATAGAACCTTTCATCAATGCCATACTCCTGAACAAGACAAGGGAATCAGTTGCAAGTAAGAGCTTCTGTTTACATTCCATCCTGTTTATTCAGTATGATGTCTTGGACATTTATTATCAGCTTATGGGCAGAATATTATGATTCCAAAATAAGAAAAAAAATACTTACTTCAGAATGTTATGAGACAAAGCAACAGTAAAATTCAGGAAAGTGGCAAAGTATTCATAATAATTGATCTAGAGATTCTGAATAACTAATGAGATTAAAATATGACATTTTCCTGGATGTCTAGCTAATTAATACCATACAAGACTTCTTTTCAAGCAAGAAAATGTATACAGGTGGGATGGAAGGCTGAGTCAACCTTGAGCCGGTCAGGATTGAACTGCTGGCAGTGGGCAGAATTAGTCTGCAATACTGCATTCTAACTGCTGTACCACCATGACACTTAGTCTGCTAAAAGAAACACATGTGATCACTTCATGGTCACAAGCTGGAGTGCTGGGTGGGGCAGTCACATGGGGCAGTCATGTGGGAATCCTCTTTGATGACCTTTTGCCTCAATGCCTAAGATTGTGGTCATAAGTCAAGAAGTATCTAAAAAACAGTTACAAACATTTGGGAGTTGATCAACAACCAGAGAACATCACCAGGCAATTAACAGGAGCATCCCCTATTTATTTCTTTCCAGGAGCTATCTTAGGTGTATGTTATTTGTGTCATAGTAAGAAGTAGAAACAAAAAACATCAAGAATGTCTTTACAGTCAGGAATTTTTCATATAAATTACTGTTGCATAAATAAAGCTAATTAACCTGTAGAATTCATTGCTACAATAGTGATGGTTATAACTTATTTTAAAATGGGATTAGATAAATTAATAGAGGCCATTATTAGTCTTGGGACACAATATTGTTTATGGAGCAGCAAACCAATAACATCAAGGCATCCAAAATAATACCCTGGTTGGAAAAGGAAACTGATAGATACCAAGGGATTTGCTGCTAAACACAAACATATATGTGCACTATGTTGGAAACCAGTTTATTGATGTTCCGGGAATATAGCATTGAATAGTTCAGCTTCTTCTAAAAACGCACATTTTTTTCCTCTGTATTTTATCAATTCTTTTAAATGATTCCTTTATTCTAGAGAACTATTGCTTTGAAAGAGTGTCTTTTGCTCTGTCTTGCCCAAATATGATGCCTTTGACACATGACAAACTGGTGGAGTTATTCAGCTTTCTGTCACAGGTACTTTTCTTTCTTTTCTCCTGAAGGACAAGTTCATTTGTTCATGTTTGTCTGAGGAGTTGCCAGCTTCCAGAAGCAAATTTAGCATAGCATGACTTCATGCACAGAACATGCTGGGTGTGACTATGAACAGGACTCCTGAATAAACAGACCTGTGAAGGCAAGGTCTCCTATCAGCTGTGCTGATAGGCAGAGCTTATGATAAACTTTATCTTGTGAAAGGGAGCAAGCAATCTCAGAGTCTAGCACCAGATATTATGTAGAGATTGATGGGTTTTTTGACTGCTTTCTTCCTCTGTCATATCATATTAAACAAAATAAAGCTGGCTGCTTGCCCCACTTATTTATAACATCACAGGAAACTTGGAATGACTTANGCAAGCGGGCCTGACCTAGGGAGGATTTTAGGTAGGGATGATTTTAAGAAAATTTTAATTGACACACAGCTTCTAATATTTGGCTTTTAATTTGGTTTTATGGGGTTTTTTTTGTTCTTTGATGTATTTTGTTTGTCTGTTTTAATATGCTGTGCACCGCCCTGAGTCCTACGGGAGAAGGGCGGTATATAAATTAAATATAAATTAAATTATTAAATTTGGTAGCCAAAATACTTGAGCTTCAGCTTCAGTATCAGTTCTTTCAAAGAACAGTCAGGGTTGATTTCCTTAGTAGGATAGCATTATTTATCTTATCCATCTTAGCAAAAAGTAATCTTTTTCCCCCTCTCAATTAAAGATGCAGATATATTTTTTTCATTTGTTTCAACTTGTTTTTAAGATTGTACATAGGTATGCATTAGATTCACTTTGCCGCACAATATATGGACATGTTCAAAAATTGCATTATAGAATTTTTTTTTGCAAAGGGCAATTATCAAAGGCAACATATCCTACATCACATATTGATTTCAAAATAAGAGCTGAATTATTTTGTTCCATTCTTCCCTTGACAAGAGGTAAAAGTGGACTTTAATTTTATTGTTCTTTAATGTTTATATTAATTAGGAGTTTTAGTATTATATGTTCAGGTAATAAAATACACTCACAGTTGCTGATTTTTCCATATGAAAAGTAACAACTAGTTCCTCATAAAGTTTATCTTTGCCCCTAATTTTCTTAATGGCAATTGTTTTCTTTAATCTGAAAATATTCAAAAAATGATATCGGAGTTTTAATGTCTTACTTCTTTAACTGCTCATAGTGCCTAATTGTAGCCATGCAACACAAATAGTATATATTCAGTGAATAAAACATTTTCTTCCTAATGTCAGTAATATGTCAAGAAAATTTGGTTTCTAAGGCAATTTGTGATAAGGCCTTGTCACTAGAAATGGAGCTGACTCACTTTTTTAAAGAGAAAAAGTGTTCCTACATTCCCCCAATTTTGTACATGTAAATAGCAATGATCTCCAATAGATAATTTTCTCTTTATGTTGAGAGGCTATCTGTGGATAGAAAAAGCTAACCTAACAAGATAGCAAAGAAAATGGTAGCTTTTACAGGGCTTTATAGTTCCCATCTTCTGGAAATCCCTCAAAACCTGGCTACGTTAACAGGCCTGGGGATTTCAAGAGAACGGTGATCTTCTGAGGGGCTCCCCTGTTTATAATATCAAATGATCCCACTCAGTCTTTCTTAACAGAAATTTTCTTGCCATATTGCTCACATTACGAAGAAAGCTTTTTATTCACTGAAGAAATACTTTGTACGTGTTTTTGGTTTTATTGTTTGTTTTAGCTGAATAATAATAATAATAATAATAATAATAATAATAATAATAATAATAATAATAATAATAATAATAATAATAATAATAATAATAATAATATGGGATGGTACCTTGGAGGTCATCTAGTCCAACCCCCTGCTCAGGGAGGAAACCCTACACCATTTCAGACAGTCTTTTCTTAAAAACTTCCAGTGTTGGAGCATTCACAACTTCTGGAGGCAGGTTATTCCACTGATTAATTGTTCTAACTGTCAGGAAATTTCTCCTTAGTTCTAGGTTGCTTCTCTCTTTGATCGGTTTCCATCCATTGCTTCTCGTTTTGCCTTCAGGTGCTTTGGAGAATAGCTTAACTCCCTCTTCTTTGTAGCAACCCCTGAGATATTGGAACACTGCTGTCATCTCACTCCTAGTCCTTCTCTTCATTAAACTAGACAAACACAATTCCAGCAATCTTCTTTATATGTTTTAGCCTCCAGTCCACTAATCATCTTTGTTGCTCTTCTTTATACACTTTCTAGAGTCTCAACATCTTTTTTACATTGTGGTGACCAAAATGATGTAGTACTCTAAGTGTGGCCTTACCAAGGGATTGTAAAATGATATTAAAATTTCATGTGATTTTAATTCTATCCCTCTGTTAATGCAGCCTAGCACTGTGTTGACTTTTTTGGCAGCTGCAGCACACTGTTAGCTAATATTTAAGTGATTGTCCAACAGGACTCTGAGATCCCTTTCACAGTTACTACTATTGAGCAAGGTACCCCTATACCAGAGGCTCCCAATCTTTTCTATACCCCGCACCCCTAGAATGCTTCTGATATATTCTCACACCCTTTACAAAAGTGCAAAATAACGGCAATGAATTATGCATATACACTATAATTTTGAAAAGCCAACTTTTTGCACCCCCTGGAATATTATCTCGTACCCCCAGGGGGTGTGAGCACCCCCGGTTGGTAACCCCTGACTTATACTATACACCTTACTGAAGTATGACTATTCCCTTTTAGCCAGCATACTTGGAAGACTTCTGATTGGATATGAATATTGGATTTTCCCCTTACCTGCTTTATAGAGAACCTAAGAAAAAGTCATTAGATACTCAGCTGGAATAGTGAACTGGACTTAAGCAGAACTAAAAGCCCTTAATAGGAAAACTAGAAAAATAATGCCAGTGAATCATATCCTTTATCCATGAATCAGTGTTGATGGTCTCTGCTTACCCATGAAAATGGGTGGGTGTATAATGTTGACGATGTCAGCTTGAAGGATGCCCAGGTATTCATAGTAATCTTCTTCCAAATGTTATTATTATTATGGAAGCAACAACATCCATAACAAAAACTATAGTAGAAAAATAGTGTTTCCCCCATTGCCACAATTTTTTTGTTTTTTAAAAAATATAATAGACCCCTTCCTGGACATTTTCTTCCAGTAAAATTTCTAGTTATCTTGTAAATAGTGAACATTTACTTCATGGCTGAACTACTTCCTAATCATAAGGCTCAGTTGCTCAAGTCTGGCATGCTGTGGTTGCTGTGATGATTAAATAGATAAGGGATGAGGTCTGCACAAGAGACTTTGTAAGAAGTGACTGTCAAACTAGAGTATGACAACTTTGCTTACAACTTGGTTTTACCCACTGTGCTTTTCCTTGACTTGATGGAATAATAGCATTGTAATGGTTTGCTCACAGGCGTTCAATTAAACACCAACAGTGACTCAGCAGGGTGTAGATTTTACACGTCTGAGGGATATAAAACTAAAGAAAATGATTTCATATTTCCTTTAATGTCCTCCTTCCCATGACCCCATAATATTATTACAATATTGATTTCAAACTGAACTCTGTGTCTATTTTGTCTAGAATTTATTTGTAGTATCCAGTCCTACAACCCTTGGAAACTAAGCATCCACGAACATACCACACTGGTTCTTGATTATGCTCAAGGACATGTGCACAGCAGAATAAACCAGAGATGTTTTTGAATAGGCAAGCACTAAGGAAAATCCCAAGGCTAAATAACAATTCAATGATCAACATTTACACTTTGCTGTCTAGGCAGGGGACCTGTATAATGCACCAGATATGTTTTCCTGAGACAAATCCAGTCAAGATGGAAGTACTCAAGGAGAGAAGCATTACACACAACAAAGACAAAAGAAGGCATGTTATTCACTGTCCTAGCATTCCATGGTCACCCTGAGGAGGAAGTATTGTTATATTTCCTAAAATCAGTGTTGAAGACTTAAGTAAAAGATTATTTATGTTAGCTCATAAATAAGAAGAGAAAAATGAGAAGTGACTTCTAGATACTATTAGAATACATTTTATAGAAAGCTTCTATATTCTTATGTCTATTTGTACACTTCCCAGAGTCATTCTGTGAGGGAGATGGGCGATCTCTAAATCAATCAATAAACAATCAATTAATCAATTAGCAAATAGCATGTATGAGAAAATACTTATATGAACAATCCATAGTTATCTTTCTTTTCTTTCCCTCTTTTTCTTTTTTTGAGCCAAAATGACAGTTATTGTTGAATTTACAGAGACAATGTATTGATGAGTACACAGAGGGGATTGCAATATATTGATGAAGAGGTAAGCGTTTCCAGGTTGGTGTACAGAAAAAAAGCCATGAATACTTTCTCCTTTGATATTATTTTGCCTCCAGAATTGCTACTCTTGATTTCAAAGAGATCATAGGTGGAATCAAGGATACAAAGCATAGATAGACAGCAGGAAAAGCCTGTTTATATAAATATGTTCCAGGTGCTGTGACCTAGTCTTGCCCTTCAAATGGTCACACTCTCAGGCTGACAGAATGACAAAGTTCAACCCACAAAAAGACAATGATTTCATTGCCATGATCAGGCCACAGATGGCCTGGACGGAAAGAAAACAACTGAAAGAACATTTTATTTTGAGGCTATTTTTTTCTTTGAAAGTGAAGGTTCGTTCTCCTACATCCAAGCTACAGATATTTGCCACTATTGAGAATACTACTTTCTCCCAGTATTTTTTCAAGAAGGATATCAATTTAATATTCTCATGTTTAGTTTCAATATACTTTTATATTTAAAGCCATTTCTAATTGGTAATACATAATGATTGTATTAAAACATAATACAATAATTCTATGCTCACTGCATTAAGGAAATAAAGTCACAGATCCCTAACATTCATAATGCAAAATATTTATGCCCTCCTCCTTCCCCTTCTGCTCCTCCTCCCTTCCATATTCTTTAGTTTTGGATTGGTTGGTTCAAACTTTATTCAATATATATTTCCTCCCTGCACCAAAACATCATCCAGTATCAACATAAAAATTACCTATCTCTGTAAGTGTGGAAATATTTTTTATTGCATCAAATGCAATAAAACCTTCCTAGAATAATGGGAGGAAGGTCTTGCATTAACTTTAGTTTTTGCAAATCTTTCCTTCTGTTTATGTTTTAATTAAATATCTCCAATCCACTAATGTGTTAAACTATATAGCCATAACTGCACACTAATACTTTTTAAGTAGGCACGCTGTACTTATTCTCTGTTAAATTCCTGACCAATTAGACCAAGAATCACTGGTTCAGGGTGGGGTTTTTTCTCTCTCCTGTACTATGACTTGCTGAGTACTTCAATGAAGATTTGTCACTGTCTTACTGATAGACTATATCTAGTATACTTAGACTTCAGTAGGTATTTGATAAAGTAGACCACAACCTACTCCTTGGTAAGCTAGAAAAAGGTGGAATAGACAACATCACCACCAGATAGATCTGTAGCTGGCTGGCAAACAGTACTCAAGCAGTAGTCCTCATGGAGAGAAGTAAGCAGTGGGGTACCACAAAGTTCCATCATAGGCCCAGTACTCTTCAATATCTTCATCAATGACTTAGATGAGGGAATTTAAGGGGAACTCATCAAATTTGCAGATGACACCAAACTGGTAGGAGTATCCAATACCCCACAAGACAAACTCAGGATCCAAAAAGATCTTGACAAACTTGAACAATGGGTCCTATCCAACAAAATGAGTTTCAATGTTCAGAAAAGCAAAGTCTTACATTTA
>NW_015387123.1:62563-72453 GCF_001527695.2 Protobothrops mucrosquamatus | reverse complement strand
GTCTTGTCCTTTAATTCCATAGTTAGCCTGTCCATGTCCGCACATGATAAAATTTTTTGTAGAATCTCTTCTTCAGTAGGAATTTCTTTGTTTCTCCAATTTTGAGCATAGGTCAGTCTGGCGGCCGTAAAGATGTGTAGCATTAGATAGAGTGTTCCTTTATCATATTTTTGTATAGTAATACCAAGAAGGAAGAGTTTGCATCTTGATGGTGCACTATCTGGCTTTTTTTCCTAGTTTGTTGATTTTGTATCCAGTATATTCAGTTATAATGGCACTCATGCTTTTCATTAGTTGGTTTGTTTCTTGCAGTAAGATGGCAAAAACTGAGCTACCAAGGGCCACTAAAATGCATCTTTCAATAAATCAGAATACAGCTGGAAGAAAACCTTGGAGGTCTTCTAGTCCAACCCCTGCTCAAGCAAGAGATCCTATACCATTTCAGACAGGTATCTAAACAGTCTTTTCTTTAAAACCTCCAGTGATGAAGTACCTACAGCTTCTGGTCCACTGGTTAATTGTTCTGTGTTAGGAAGTTTCTCCTTAATTCTATCTTGCTTCTCTCCTTGATTAGTTTCCATCCATTGTTTCTTGTCTTGCTTTCTGGTGCTTTGGAAAATAAGTTGACCCTCTTTTCTTTGTGACAGCCCCTCAAATACTGGAATACTGCTACCATGTGACCCATAGTTCTTTTCTCTAGACCATTCTTCATATCTTTTTGCTGTTGATTCTTATAAAATAGAAGTGAAGAATCACCATTTTTGATAAACAGTTATTCATTTTGTGGACTGAGATTAAGGGTAAGAATAAATCCAATCATTTCCCCATCTCTTTAACAATGAGGACCAAAAGAATCAGCACCTTCTCCCTCATGATCACAGAACAGAAAAGGTTAGTAATATAGATCTTGCCACTAAAAGTAATTTCCAGTGTTCCTTTCCAGGATGTGGAAAACATTGGGAGAAAGAGACAAGAATAGTATAGACTAAAGCAGCTAAATGAAATGGCAGTTTCATGGAATCCCAACTAGAAAAAGATACTTTCAGTAGCCACCACGCCACCACTATTAGTGTTTGATGAGACCCAAAGATGATCTGCATAACAGTCTGTTTCTACTGAGCAAGCCAGAAAATTAAGTCACCATCTGTGGATTCCGGCTTCAGACACATTCTTGTCTATTCTCTCTTCTCAGTATTTCTATGTCCATTGTGTGTTTTGAGATAGGGAATTAAAGCAGATATCCTTTCTGGATACAAGCCAGCACAATGACCAGCCTGGCTGACATGCTGTCTATGTAGATAAAATATACACTCATCTTGCCAGCACACACCAACTTTCTTTCATTGAGGCTTGGCCTATGCTCAGCAGTGGCATCTTTTCCATAGAAATAGAAAGTTACAGGATGGGGGAACACCTTTTAAAAGCTTCTGTCTGCCTATATTCTGCCTGTGAAGTCAGCATAAGGATTTGAGAATTTCCTTCAATTGTCTGAAGATGAAGTCAAGAGACTCTAAAGGGACATTGTCTTGCTGACATATAGATATCAAGACATCTGTTGATTTATATCAGTAATTTTCCATTTCAGATATAATATAGCCAACCACAATTTTTCTTAAACTTGTTAAAAAGATTGCCTCCCTTTAAAGCTAATTTTACAGTTCTCACACAACCCCCTAAATGGTTCAGCATTTATACAACAGCCGAGCAGACAGGCATACTTAGATATAGTTGAGTGCTAAAACCTGAACTATGTATGGAATAAAGTGTTCTAATCCTGGCATTAGAAAAAAGACTAGAGGGAAAAAAACCCCAGTCATATTTTAAAGCCATGTACAGTATATATGGAAACAACACTGATAGAAAGCAATAGCTCTTCCCAAATTAAGATGGGCTTGTTTGTTACATTATTTGGATACCATCAGCTCCACATGATTTCTTCATGGATTGCATTTGGCCATAAAATATAAAATGGTAAAATCTTCATTAAAATTATCAACAATATTCCCTTGGCATCCCCTTCCAGGAACATTATAAATTAATGATTTCTGGAATAGTTCAGTATTCACTGCTTTTCTAAAAGCTGATAATAATGGCAAGCTATTCCATAAGGATAGGTAAAAACATGGATGGGAAATTAAAATTGAAAAAAGCGAAAATAGGATATGGAGTGAACAAATGGATATTGAGTGCAAATGCAATTAAGATATGCTTTGGTTAGAAAAGATATTCTAAAATGATCTTATTGACACTATTAGAAAAATGTAACAAATGTTGATAGGCAATTGTATATTTTCTAATAACAATAAGAATTGTATTTGCTTAGTGTGGAAAAATGTCTATTACCAGAAGAAGTGAGGATGTACTGGAGGGTGTAATATCGGATTTAGTTTGAAGAAGCTTATATGTACCACGGAATTACTAATGGACTCAGTCATCAAGGCACTTGATTGTAAAAATAGAAAATTAATAAAATATTTATTAAAAAGAAAAGGAACAAATTAATCCTTATTGCAGGACCATGCTGGAAAATCTGGTATTTGAGATACATAATAGATAAGTTCCCATGTAAATATAGAAAGTCTCAATGTAGGTTCCATAATCCAACTTTTCTGATGGTTAACATACACATCTGAATGTAGAGACAAGGTCCCAAAAATGCAGAAAGTGAGTATATCTGCCTACAGAAAAAAGCTGCTGATGGGAGATGAAGAATTGCAAGATTGGAGTCTAGCAAAAAGAAAAGGCTGGGTAAGGAATGCAGAAGTCTATGGTATATGAAGTTGCCCAGAAGGCTAAAGCTTTGCTGGAGGAATTTTGATGACACCCAATTTTAGTGGTGAGGAGCTCTTATTTCATGTGTGATTCCTGGATCTCTGGACTGGCTTTGCTTGCTATCTATGCCTTGCCCCTTAAAGCCCTGACTTTAGATTGGATTGGAACCCTGGACACTGCTTTTGGCTGACCCTTTCAGCACTAGAGAGAGGCTTCAGACTGACTTATATTTTATGACTTGTCTTAGTAATAAGTGAATTGGTTTACGGGGTCCCTCTATTTAACCCTAGCAGAGTCTAATAAGGCTGTGAAAATGGTTGCACTGCTTGCCTGCATGTTAGAAGCCACATATTGTTAGTTCACCACTGTGCTCATTAGGCTGATGAAGACTGAGGAAAGTGAATAATCAGATTGCTGGGATATCTAATGGGACCATCTGCCTCCCTTTCAGTTCTTTCAAAAATGTTCATAATTTGCCTGATTCAGTGATACCATTACTATAGCAAGGCATCAGTTCTTTTTTTTTTAAAAAAAGAACTTCTGCCTACTTCATATGTAACTTACATATATTTATTTATTTAGTTTGCATGCTGCCCATCTTGCACATTTAAGGCAACTCTGGGTGGCTTAAATCTGGATCCTGTCTTCCCCCAGTCATATTTATACTGCTCTCCTATCCTACTTATTCTCTCATACATTCTGAGGAAATATAGCAACTGTTACTAGTGAGTTAAGACAAGAGCTACTTAAATAATTATCATTGCAGTAGTAGGTACATTTACCCATTTTACCTGTAAATTTTACCTGTAAAATAATAATGTCTTTTGTTGTCTCAACCTCTGTTATCTAGGTCTATGAGTTTGCATTGTAGTTTAAGAAGTATGAAAATGTAGTTATCTCCCTTGAGAAACCTGACAGTCCAACAATTGGTATTGGAATGGCCACAGAAGAAGAAGCGATAGGGTAAAATAAATATTGTCCATAATATATGTGGGTTATACCTGGCTTTGACAGAGTTGACTAGATAGATGGCAGTATGCATAAAGTATTAGGTAAGCAACTGTATTATCTCAGAGTGGAACATATGTTGAGAGTTACAGTGTCCCAGAGCAGGAATGCTAAAATGTCAATAATCAACTACCACCCACCACAGTGTATGTTAAGTGTAAAATAGTATTTCCATCAAGCTGTGCAAACAACAAGAGGAAAAGACTCCAGGTTGAAAATTAAGATGACACATGATGTGGACAGCATTCTTAATTGTCAGGAGGCAATCAACTGTCTGAAGTGGTTTTAGTTAAAGTGTACAATAAAGATTAATTATTAATCTTATTGAGAGTCTGGGAAGCTTCAGCCAAGTTCAGACCTGTCAAGGAGAAATATTGATATTTCTGTTGTGTTTCTCCACTGTATCCAGCCTCAAGACTCACGGTATTTTTTTTCCTGAGATGTTTGGCTAATTTCAGATGGTAAACACCAGTTTAGAGTTGTTTGGCAGTTTTGGCTAAACATTCCCAGAAAGTCATTCTACTACTAAGCAGGCTACTGCTTAGCAGAATAGTATAGATTCTGAACCTTCACTGTATTTTCCCAGAACATCTGCAAATATTACTGTAATTGTAATTTTTTGTAATTACTGTAATTGTAATTTTTCATATGGCAGAAGTGAATAGTCATCAAATATATGTGGAGTAGCCATATTAACTGAATTTAATTTATTCACTTAATCAATATATAACTTACCTTTCTATTCTAGTGAGCACTTGACATGTTAAAAAAATTTGGAATGTGGTCTAAAGTGCAAATTTTGATCTCAACTTTATAATTCTTTTCAATTAATATCAAGACTACCTGTAACCTTGAACTTTGTCAGGACTCTCAACTCAAAAATTAGATATAAGAAACTAAGTTTAAACTCAGTTCAAATAAAATAAGACTTTATTGGTGTGCATACAAGTGAAAAGCCATTGAATTTATGGGTTCTTTTTAATGCTGTTTCTTCTGAAAAATCAAGTTTGTAACTTGGAACTAGTATTGAACCTAGCAATGATCTTAAATGGCCAGTTTAGGAGTTATGTCTTAACTTAGAAGAACAAAAAAGGGTTTGGTACAAGAACAAGAATGTTAAAAAATATTGCAAACATGCTGTTAACACAGCTGTTCTTCATATACATGATTGAATTTAATAACATTCCAGCATACATGTAAACATTTTTTTAAAATGTCAATACTGTATTTCATACGTAAAATGTATTATTTAATAGGCCAATTAGTTTCTGAATAGAAACATACAAGAATCAAAGTATTCCAGTGATTTCCCTGGGGTTTTAGCTAATTCTAAAAGGGAATAGTACACGAACTCACTCTTTTACACTTATGGAACAATTTATATTCAGTTACATATGGGAAGAATAGCACGGTTAACAAGCCTATCTCTAGCATATACAATTAGTCTACTGCTATTAAGCATTATAACAGTAAAAAATGAAGTGAAATAAACAGTGATTTCCAGCTAAGAAAAGGAATGTGTTGCTAGGGAAAATAAATGTGAGTTTTTGTGGTCTGTACAAACTATGGGAAGCTAACTTACTGAGGACAAGGAATAGGGGATTTGCAGTAGAATAGCCAACAAATTTAGAAAGAAGAAATAACAAAGCTTTTATAAGATAGAATTTCTCCTTCTATTCACCAATGAGGCAGAATAAAAGAAGGGGAGGTATAATTTATAATGAAATGATTTATTAGAAGATAGGACAGATGTTCAAAAATTTTAAACAGAGGTTCAAAGATACATTTTCTTGACTATACAAATCCATCCTGAAGCTTGGGTAAAATGATAAGAAACAGAGATAAAGAGAAAAATAATATTCTTAATTGGAATTAATTGGAATTTCCATAAAGGTGATTTGAATCAATACCATTGCTCTAAACTGAGTCCCTGCATATCTTTTAAACTTTCCAGGGTCCAGACTATGATTTGTTAATCTGGACTTGATTATCCTTCAGAAATTCCACTGAAGAAACCGTGTAAGAAGTGTGAATCACTGGTAGCTTCCTTAATCAACATCTCTGTCATTGGGAATCACAATTCTCTCTCTTTCTCTTTATGAAAGTACTGAATAGGTCAATTATATTATATAGTCTCTCTGGTAAGTTTCTAGAAAAAGGATTACAGAGCTCTAACAAAATTCCACATCAGTCTTGGAGAGTTAAATAATTACATCCTTGTGGACAACAAATTCAAAGAACAAGATTACTTTGTCATTGAGATACAGAAACAGCTTTATCTAGGTCTCAGAATGGATTAATAAACAACCCGATGGTTTTACAAAAAAGAAAGAAAATTTGTTTTACGAACTGAACTTCTATTATTGGACTTAACTAACCTGGACAGTTAGGGCAGTTAATTTTGATAAAGAACAGCTTTTTTTAAAAAAATGCCCGTCCAATGGATATGCTAATCATTTTGGCATGTTAGTCATTGAAATTAAAACAAAATAAAACAAAGCCAAAGCACAATTTCCTTTACCTTTTTTGAAAGTAAAAAGTAAACTGTTGTTGCCAAACAGAAGAACAAAGATTCCAGCATAGCCCACAGCAATTGACAGATTATGTCTAAAGGCAATGCTAGACAAAATCCTTTTCTTCCTTACTTGTCCATTCTCACCCCCATTCCACCATCTCAATAAATTTGGTATAGGGGAAATTGTTTCAGAAGTTTAGAAGAAGACATTATAGTTGTTAATTTGAAGTCCTACTCTTGAAAACTCCTTAGAGGACTTTTTTCTCCCCTTTTTATAAAAAAGTAGAAAAAAAAACTGATTACCACTTTCTCTGCCCACAATTTCCAAAAGAACTTTATTCAGGATGTGGTTGTAATCAAAGTTGCAGCTGAAAAAGCACCTCAAGATCAGAGGTTCATTATTTGTTCATGAAAATGAAACAGCATTTTCAGCCAAAGTTTCTCGGCTACCCTGGGACCTTTTTTGATTTTGGGAAAAAGTTCTTGCACTAGTGATATAATAAATCCTTACATAGAGAACATTTTCATTCAAATTTTCAGTTTCAATCAAATTCAGTAGAATAAATCAACTCTGAAGTGTATCTAAATGCACAACGTATCTCTCTTTTTAAAATTAATTTTTAATTGTAGGCAACAGTCGTAACTAATCTTCAAGAAGAACCAATTTAGGACAGTGGAAAAATCTTTTCACAGGAAAGCTGCATTATTATTACTCTGATTAATTTAATTGGCTGTTTAAAACTATGCTAGTTGTTCTCTATTTTTGCTCATGGATATTGTGTTTTGTCCATGTTTTTATTCTTATTTTTTCCCCATTTTTATTTGTTTATTTATTTATATACACATCAGAATATTCCCCATATTAATGGATACTCATGTCATTGAATCCATTCAATTAATGTAACTCAAGAAGCTGCAGCATGTTAAGGAAATAAGGAATTGCCAAACTCCAGCTTCTGACTCCCACATTGGCCATTTAGTTATTTAATGGCATACTGTTTCTACTCCCAAACATTCTAGACATCTTGCAGTAAAACACCAAAATAAATTTTATTTTAAAGAGGGGAGAGGGCAAAGGCTTCATTCTCAAATTCCTTCAGGAAAGTATTATCTGTCCTCTCAGAAACCAAATAAATGAGGGGAGGGTACATTAAACATAATGTCATGGCCATTGGAAATGTGCATATCCCTTCCCCATAAACCAGGTGTATCACAAGTGAATCACATTTCAACAATTAAATCAATGGCCCTTTTCAATACCTCTGGGTCTTCCCTCCCCCATCAACCATCTTGTTCTATGTCACTGTCCTATTATCTGGGGGGGGGGGATCTCTCTCCTCATTTAATACATTTTCAAGCATAATGAATGTTTAAGTTTAACAATAATAAACAGTTCAGCACACCTGTCTCAAGTGGCATTTTTAATTTAACAGCAAGGCAGGAATGTTATAAAACATGGGTCCTATATAAAAATGAATTCTCCTCTTAATTCAAGGAGGGGTTAAGTAAAGATGGTTGCTCCAAACATGTGATTGAAGCTCCAACCCTTTTTATGTGTATTGTGCATGTAATGCATGTAAAAAAGAAACAGGGCTATGCTGTCAAAGCCACTGTCTTGCCTTTTTTCAGTAACCTGAAAAATAAAACTCAAACTCACCGTGTCACGTGATGTGTCATGACGTGTCATGACTTTTTTTTCCTTCCCTGTTTAAAAACCCCATACTTTCCACTTATTTCCTAGCATTTCTGCAGAGACTTTACTGTATGCTTTGGTTTACATTAAGAGCAGGCACTGGTAAAATAACAGTGGCAGTACCTGCAGCATTTTTAAAGCTTTCATTTAGGAGACAGAATATACAAATAAATTGTTTGTGCTTGTGGGAGGGAATGGAAGACTTGTAGCCTTACTGCAGCAATTATTAGCTGGGTTTATTTTACCTTCGGAAAAAAATGCAACCAAAGCAAGTTGAGTAATGGCTTGGAAATTACTCAGTTCCAAATGCTGTTGTAAACTGGATACTATTTGAACAGGATCACCTTTTGCTGCCTTAGAAGAAAGCTACCTTTTCAATTTTCCATGCTATATTCAAGGTCCATATTGAAAACAAATGTGAGCTTTCTTTAGAATAACAATCCAGTGTTATTCTTTCCATGAGTAATCCCCACCCTCTTTCTAAGCCTTTTATGCCCAAAGTTCTCTCTGTCTGGATTTATTAAGTGTGCATAAAAGTAGGCACTTTGCCCAAAAATGGGAAAATGAAAGGCTGAATCGAATTCTGGTGTGCAAAATTTAAGTTTGATAATGAAGGCAAGAGTACAGGATGTGTAAATGGAGCTAGAAGATTTTTAGATATGTAATGTTCTCCATCCCCCTGCCTCCTTAAAACATACAACCCATTTGGTGGAGAATGTGAAGCTATTATAGACTATAAAATTAAAACAATATTTTTTTTTACTGTTCATTCAATCAACAATGAATCATGCAAAACATTTTCACTAAAGCTAGGGAAAAAAGTCTCTCTGAAGCCTAAAAAGATGATTATTTACCAAGGTGCTGGTTTACTGAACTTGGGAGAAAGTTATCTGAGATGATGCTATCACTGTTTTTAGTTGGCCATTTATTAATTTATTTCTGCATGGTGGTATTACAGAATAGCAAACAGGTTAAGAAAGAGGAAGGTGAGAGAAAATTGTTTAAATTGCAAAATCTAAAGCAAATGTAATCATTTGCAGAAGAGTACTCAGTAGAAGCAACAGCACTGCAAAGATCTTGAAACATGTACAAGTAACACTACAAGATGTTTGGTGTATCCTGGTGATGATTTTATTTCGCAGCCAATCTGCTTTATTCACAGGATTTTATAAGAGATCCATATGATAGTGTCTTACATTTGTGTCACTCCTTTCATCATTTTTCTTTCCAAGAATCTATCAAGGAAGGGAAAAGAAAAAAAGAAAATCTGCATAATATCCAACTGGAAGCTCTTGGAGCCCTTTTACCAGAATCAATAAAAGTGACAATAAAAGTGATTTTCAACTTGTACTGAAAAGATCCCAATATAGACATAAGATGAGACTTTCTGGAAAAGGAATCTTTGTAAAGTGTAATCACCATTAAATGCAGTGGAAGAAAAGAGTTACCGCATTCTGGGAGCTAACATATTTCCACTGGGAGAGGTCATTGAGAGCAAGGAGAATGTCCCAGTTCAATATTAATTAGTTCCAAATAGGTAAACTCTAAAACAGGGGTCTCCAAACTTGTCAACTTTAAAACTTGTGGACTTCATCTCCCAGAATTCCCCAACCAGCATGGCTGGCTGAGGAATTCTGGGAGTTGAAGTCCACAAGTCCTAAAGTTGACAAGTTTGGAGATCCCCACTCCTAAAACATGGAGAGTTTCAGCCAGTGTAGACTGAATTAAGTAAACCAGTGGTTTGACTTCAAATAAGGTCATTTTCTATATTCTTTTTATATTTTAGTAAAATATCCATTCTCTTTATAATATAATATTTCACAGAATTAGTCACTAATGGAAGCATTTTTTTTCTTTCTCATATAGCATAAGCTCTGCAGAAGGCAGCTCAGAGGAATTCTG
>NW_015387123.1:55167-61902 GCF_001527695.2 Protobothrops mucrosquamatus | reverse complement strand
AGGAATTCTGAACATAAGCAAGGTTGAGCAGTGTGGTTGTTTCATTTCCTTCTTAGAAGACAGGAACCAATTGCTTAAAGAAGCAGCTTGAAGGGAGTACTGAAACTTCATTGAGGCAAATTATCCTTTCAGAGTTTCATACAGCCCTAGATATTAAGTATCTCCAATTGTCTAGTCTTTGAGTGAAGGAACAGGATCTCCCTGCTTCTGAGAGAAGGAAGAGATTGCACCAGTTTGCTCATAGAATGTGATTTTGCTGCAAGTGCATTCCATGAATAGAGAGGGATGCACTTAAGTAGATGCCGCTTGACTAACCTTACTTTGATGCTTCATGAAATACAGTGAACCACCATAGGAAGCCAAGCATTAAGCTGGAACATGCTTGACTAATAATTTCTCATTCCCTCAATATCTCTTTATATGATTTACTTTTCAGTACCTTCATTGCCTTTTTCTTTTTTCTTCTTCCAGTTTCTTCTTTAGAGTTTTATATACTTGGTTAGCATTGTGGCCAATGCAATTATAGTCAGAAGAGAATGAAATCATTCATTCCATTATTTGAAATCTGTAAATCTATTGCTGCCATCCAAAATCACATTGTCTTTTTGGCAGCAACACCAATCAATGAATATTATGCATGCAAATAATCTAAAATTTCAGATTTGTTTTTATTTCATTGTATTGATTTATACAGCAGATCATCTTATAATTGGTAACTCTGGGTGGTAAACACAGGATTTCAAAAAAGCAACACAACAGCAAAAAGAAGAAAACAATGACAACCAACAGGTCACCTAAGGAACCATCTGTCCTCAATTCTCTCTGGCAGAAGAACCCCGTCAGTTAAGGAATTCTGGCTGGCAGTGTTAAAAAGAATAGCTTTTTCTGCTGTGGTTGCTACCTTTTGGAACATCTTGTTGGCAGAGTGATAGCCACACCTACACTCTTGGCCTTATGGACCTGGCTCTACTAATGGCTTGGAACCCCAATGGGCGCACTTTGCATTGGAGGCGATGGGTGGAGTAAAAGAGAAGATCCTACCTCCATACTGGTTGTGTACATGGTTCCTAGTTTTATCTAATCCTTGTTAACTTTATTTTTTTAATATTTGTGTTTTTAATTGTATTACAAGCCACCCAGAATCTCTTTGGATAGTGAGATGGATGGCAAATAAATTTAATATATAAATTAAATAAATAGGACAATCTAACTCATCTCATATAATAGCAAGCACAGTAAACAAAAAACAAAAAAACAATCCCAGTAATAGTCTTACCTAACTTCAAGGCCTCATGCCTGAGGGAAATCCAAGTCTTTAAATGACATCAGAATTGGGATTGAGTAAATATGAGGAGGCATGGTGTTCTGAAATAAGTACTGCAATGTGGAAAGCATTGGATTTCTTTAGATGGCATAAATGGACCAGAAGTGTGTCTGTTCTACTTGATTAAAGACATAGGCAGAAACAATTGAAGAAAGGCTGTCCCTGAGATAAGCTAGCCCATTCAATGAAGGACTTGATAGCTGACAACCAGCACCCTGGAGCCCATTGGGAGTGTGGGCAGCCTGCAAAGTAATAGTATATTATTGGAATACTGAGATGCATCAGCAACTACTGATGCTGCAGAAATGGAGACCTATCGCAGCTTGCTAGTGGGTAGTCCCATATACCATGCACAGCTGTAATCCATTTGGCAGATAAGCAAGAAATGAATGATTGTGAGTAGTGCCTTACAATCCAGGAAAGGGCATAATTTTCACATAAGACTAATCTGTGAAAAGGCCTTCCTGGACATAATTGTCACCTGTTCTTTGAACAGAAAACAAGCCAGGAGCTCTTCCAAACTGCATACTGGTTTTGTTTAGGGCATGCAACCTCCTTAAGAACCAAAATGGAAAATCTACCGACCTAGGGGAATCTTAAAATCCATTTTACCTCTTTAGTCCATTTTTCTATGCTATCAAAATTATTTGAAACTTTGTTTTTGAGCTACATACTATACTATACTCTTAGCTTTCATCTAATTTTGCATGTCTTAAATGTAATTATTACGTTTTTATTTTTTAATCTACATCACAAATGGAAATAGGGAAAGAACTGGTTCTAGGACTAAACCATGTATCCACCCCACTTGACACTACAATCCACTTTGATGAAAAAAACATAGAAAACATTATATGATATATTTTTGATCCATTTCATAGATATAAAATTTGGTCCACATTGATCTAGCTTGCAAATCAGAAATCCTGGAATATTTTTCAAAAACTTTACTTAAACCAAGATATATTTCTACTAGACTCACACCCTACTAAATGTTAACTCAGCCCAAAATAACTTAAGATTAGTTTAAAGAACTTGTTTACAAATCCATGCAAACTTTGATTGATTTTTAGAACAATTCATCCTGTTCCTGCTAGATCAGACCAAAGGTCTATCTAATTCATGTTCCCATTTCCCATATTGTTTGGGCAGATCAATCAAGAAAACCAGTAAAAAAAAATCTGAAATGCAATAGCACATTTTCTGCAAAATGTATTTAAAGATATGCTGCCTCTGAGGACTGGGTATTTATTTCTTTGAAAGACTTCTCTCTCTTAAATGCAGGCCTGGCAGGCAATGCAGTTTTTTAAAAAAATTACTTATAGTTGAAATGAATACATTTCATCTGGCATTAATCATCCTTGGCTAACTATTTAGTCCCACACAAGTTTACTTAAAAGCAAGTACCTTTATTTTATACAGAACTAATTCCCAATAAACATACATAGGAATGTGGGCTAAGTCTGAATCTAACCCAAGTGTATTTAGTAAGATACACACTCTCTATTATGGAAGTCTTGATTATCATGATCAATAACTCACAAATATCTCCACTTTGAATTTGTCTTGGTCCCTAAGCTAGTAAAAATCACAATTCATGCAGAAGCACTTTAGGGATATTGCTTACATACTGTGAAAAGAAACACTATATTTTCTCTGGTCTTAATTAACTTCCAGAGATAAGTGTACCATACCTGCCTGAAAAGATCCATATGCCAAAAAGATAGCAATAAAATCTAGAATTTTAGGCACAGTTTTGCTGTCATGTTTGCTCATCATCCAGAAGTTTGCACAGATTTGCTAGCCGTAACCAATCAGTTTCTTTGTATGACCTACATATCCCTCTTGTTATAAAAGGAAAAAGAAAATGCCTCTTTATTTACTTTCTCAACTTCATGCATAACAACTATTTTCTCATCACTCTATCCATGCTTTTTGAAGGTGTGTCAACTTGGACTTTACACAGTAGTATGAAACGGTCCATGGTACATTAGAAATGTCTGATAATATTGTTAAAAATAGCTTTTGAAAGAGACCTTTCTACTTGTGTCATGCTTAAAGTGTGTGCTTGATACTATTTGACTATTTCCCTTGGGGATTTATCAACATCAAATAATGTCCTCCATGAGTTATTTATAGTTTTACACCAGTTTATTTCATTATTCCAAAAAACTAAAACACACTTTCAAAATACTACCTTTTAAAAATAAAAAAAATAGCCTATTCTTTTCTTGAGAGGATAAAAGTTGGAATGCATTATAAACTCTAACATTGAGCTATGGATCCATTCTATATTTTTATTATCTTTTCTCTCCATATACTGTATAATTAATGAAACTGATAAATGATATTCTGTTTTAAGTTATTGGGATCAAAAAATAGCTATTGACACTATTTTGTATGTAGGTCACCTCGGCCAGCATAGCAGACTGAGAATGACTCTGGTTTTAGCAAAGCTGTTGAATGTGGCTGAAATAGGAGTTAGGGATATTATCGGCTACTTGAAACTGCTCTATGGAGAAGACAAGGATCATCCATGTTTGGCTTCACACAGATGTTTTTTGCAAAGAAATGGCAAGAGAACATTTTCCAACAGGTTTAAGACATCTGGGGGCCAGGGCACTATCCTTTTATTTCTGTTTTCCTTTTCTTTTTTTATTATTCTTCGCTTTTCTTCTTCTTTACAGTTCATATTTTTCTTAGTTTGTATTTGTTTTTTTTTATATTTGAATTTGTAAATCCCAACAAAAGTTATGAGGAAAATGTATGCCATTGTTTCCTGTGAAACTTATTAAGATGTCCATTTTTGAGCTATTTGTTTTAAAATAGTCTTAAACAGAGTGGACTTTAATTGTTTTTGTTAAGTTTTTCTTTAAAATTGTTTCTTGGCATATACTCACATCCCTTCCAGATATATTCTTTTTATTCACTGAGATACTCTGAAAATCAATGATCCCTGCCACTCTGTGGGAAACATGTCTTGGATGTCTTNAGGAATTCTGAACATAAGCAAGGTTGAGCAGTGTGGTTGTTTCATTTCCTTCTTAGAAGACAGGAACCAATTGCTTAAAGAAGCAGCTTGAAGGGAGTACTGAAACTTCATTGAGGCAAATTATCCTTTCAGAGTTTCATACAGCCCTAGATATTAAGTATCTCCAATTGTCTAGTCTTTGAGTGAAGGAACAGGATCTTCCTGCTTCTGAGAGAAGGAAGAGATTGCACCAGTTTGCTCATAGAATGTGATTTTGCTGCAAGTGCATTCCATGAATAGAGGGGGATGCACTTAAGTAGATGTCGCTTGACTAACCTTACTTTGATGCTTCATGAAATACAGTGAACCACCATAGGAAGCCAAGCATTAAGCTGGAACATGCTTCACTAATAATTTCTCATTCCCTCAATATCTCTTTATATGATTTACTTTTCAGTACCTTCATTGCCTTTTTCTTTTTTCTTCTTCCAGTTTCTTCTTTAGAGTTTTATATACTTGGTTAGCATTGTGGCCAATGCAATTATAGTCAGAAGAGAATGAAATCATTCCTTCCATTATTTGAAATCTGTAAATCTATTGCTGCCATCCAAAATCACATTGTCTTTTTGGCAGCAACATCAATCAATGAATATTATGCATGCAAATAATCTAAAATTTCAGATTTGTTTTTATTTCATTGTATTGATTTATACAGATCATCTTATAATTGGTAATTCTGGGTGGTAAACACAGGATTTCAAAAAAGCAAATAGCAAAAAGAAGAAAACAATGACAACCAACAGGTCACCTAAGGAACCATCTGTCCTCAATTCTCTCTGGCAGAAGAACCCCGTCAGTTAAGGAATTCTGGCTGGCAGTGTTAAAAAGAATAGCTTTTTCTGCTGTGGTTGCTACCTTTTGGAACATCTTGTTGGCAGAGTGATAGCCACACCCACCCTCTTGGCCTTATGGACCTGGCTCTACTAATGGCTTGGAACCCCAATGGGCGCACTTTGCATTGGAGGCGATGGGTGGAGTAAAAGAGAAGATCCTACCTCCATACTGGTTGTGTACATGGTTCCTAGTTTTATCTAATCCTTGTTAACTTTATTTTTTTTTTAATATTTGCGTTTTTAATTGTATTACAAGCCACCAAGAATCTCTTTGGATAGTGAGATGGATGGCAAATAAATTTAATATATAAATTAAATAAATGGGACAATCTAACTCATCTCATATAATAGCAAGCACAGTAAAAAAAAAGAATCCCAGTAATAGTCTTACCTAACTTCAAGGCCTCATGCCTGAGGGAAATCCAAGTCTTTAAATGACATCAGAATTGGGATCGAGTAAATATGAGGAGGCATGGTGTTCTGAAATAAGTACTGCAATGTGGAAAGCATTGGATTTCTTTAGATGGCATGTCTAATAAATGGACCAGAAGTGTGTCTGTTCTACTTGATTAAAGACATAGGCAGAAACAATTGAAGAAAGGCTGTCCCTGAGATAAGCTAGCCCATTCAATGAAGGACTTGATAGCTGACAACCAGCACCCTGGAGCCCATTGGGAGTGTGGGCAGCCTGCAAAGTAATAGTATATTATTGGACTACTGAGATGTATCAGCAACTACTCATGCTGCAGAAATGGAGACCTATCACAACTTGCTAGTGGGTAGTCCCATATACCATGCACAGCTGTAATCCATTTGGCAGATAAGCAAGAAATGAATGATTGTGAGTAGTGCCTTACAATCCAGGAAAGGGCATAATTTTCACATAAGACTAATCTGTGAAAAGGCCTTCTTGGACATAATTGTCACCTGTTCTTTGAACAGAAAACAAGCCAGGAGCTCTTCCAAACTGCATACTGGTTTTGTTTAGGGCATGCAACCTCCTTAAGAACCAAAATGGGAAATCTACCGACCTAGGGGAATCTTAAAATCCATTTTACCTCTTTAGTCCATTTTTCTATGCTATCAAAATTACTTGAAACTTTGTTTTTGAGCTACATACTATACTATACTCTTAGCTTTCATCTAATTTTGCATGTCTTAAATGTAATTATTACATTTTTATTTTTTAATCTACATCATAAATGGAAATAGGGAAAGAACTGGTTCTAGGACTAAACCATGTATCCACCCCACTTGACACTACAATCCACTTTGATGAAAAAAACATAGAAAACATTATATGATATATTTTTGATCCATTTCATAGATATAAAATTTGGTCCACACTGATCTACAGGTGAAACTCGAAAAATTAGAATATCGTGCAAAAGTTCATTTATTTCAGTAATGCAACTTAAAAGGTGAACCTAATATATGAGATAGACTCATTACATGCAAAGCAAGATAGTTCAAGCCGTGATGTGTCATAACTGTGATGATTATGGCTTACAGCTCATGAAAACCCCAAATCCACAATCTCAGAAAAT
>NW_015387123.1:13364-53872 GCF_001527695.2 Protobothrops mucrosquamatus | reverse complement strand
TGACAAGAGGAATACGACATTTGCATCATTACATGCAAGGCAAGATAGTTCAAGCCGTGATGTGTCATAAGTAAGATGATTATGGCTTACAGCTCATGAAAACCCCAAATCAGAAGCGTCTTACCTGGGCTAAAGAAAAACAGAACTGGTCTGTTGCTTAGTGGTCCAAAGTCCTCTTTTCTAATTGAAAGCAACTTTTAGCCCAGGTAAGACACTTCTGATTTGGGGTTTTCATGAGCTGTAAGCCATAATCATCTTACTTATTCCTCTTGTCAACCATATATTAGGTTCACCTTTTAAGTTGCATTACTGAAATAAATGAACTTTTGCACGATATTCTAATTTTTCGAGTTTCACCTGTAGCTTGCAAATCAGAAATCCTGGAATATTTTTCAAAAACTTTACTGAAACCAAGATATATTTCTACTAGACTCACACCCTACTAAATGTTAACTCAGCCCAAAATAACTTAAGATTAGTTTAAAGAACTTGTTTACAAATCTATGCAAACTTTGATTGATTTTTAGAACAATTCATCCTGTTCCTGCTAGATCAGACCAAAGGTCTATCTAATTCATGTTCCCATTTCCCATATTGTTTGGGCAGATCAATCAAGAAAACCAGTAAAAAAAAAATCTGAAATGCGATAGCACATTTTCTGCAAAATGTATTTAAAGATATGCTGCCTCTGAGGACTGGGTATTTATTTCTTTGAAATACTTCTCTCTCTTAAATGCAGGCCTGGCAGGCAATGCAGTTTTTTTAAAAAATTACTTATAGTTGAAATGAATACATTTCATCTGGCATTAATCATCCTTGGCTAACTATTTAGTCCCACACAAGTTTACTTAAAAGCAAGTACCTTTATTTTATACAGAACTAATTCCCAATAAACATACATAGGAATGTGGGCTAAGTCTGAATCTAACCCAAGTGTATTTAGTAAGATACACACTCTCTATTATGGAAGTCTTGATTATCATGATCAATAACAAATATCTCCACTTTGAATTTGTCTTGGTCCCTAAGCTAGTAAAATCACAATTCATGCAGAAGCACTTTAGGGATATTGCTTACATACTGTGAAAAGAAACACTATATTTTCTCTGGTCTTAATTAACTTCCAGAGATAAGTGTACCATACCTGCCTGAAAAGATCCATATGCCAAAAAGATAGCAATAAAATCTAGAATTTTAGGCACAGTTTTGCTGTCATGTTTGCTGATCATCCAGAAGTTTGCACAGATTTGCTAGCTGTAACCAATCAGTTTCTTTGTATGACCTACATATCCCTCTTGTTATAAAAGGAAAAAGAAAATGCCTCTTTATTTACTTTCTCAACTTCATGCATAACAACTATTTTCTCATCACTCTATCCATGCTTTTTGAAGGTGTGTCAACTTGGACTTTACACAGTAGTATGAAACGGTCCATGGTACATTAGAAATGTCTGATAATATTTTTAAAAATAGCTTTTGAAAGAGACCTTTCTACTTGTGTCATGCTTAAAGTGTGTGCTTGATACTATTTGACTATTTCCCTTGGGGATTTATCAACATCAAATAATGTTCTCCATGAGTTATTTATAGTTTTACACCAGTTTATTTCATTATTCCAAAAAACTAAAACACACTTTCAAAATACTACCTTTTAAAAATAAAAAAAATAGCCTATTCTTTTCTTGAGAGGATAAAAGTTGGAATACATTATAAACTCTAACATTGAGCTATGGATCCATTCTATATTTTTATTATCTTTTCTCTCCATATACTGTATAATTAATGAAACTGATAAATGATATTCTGTTTTAGGTTATTGGGATCAAAAAATAGCTATTGACACTATTTTGTATGTAGGTCACCTGGGGCAGCATAGCAGACTGAGAATGACTCTGGTTTTAGCAAAGCTGTTGAATGTGGCTGAAATAGGAGTTAGGGATATTATCGGCTACTTGAAACTGCTCTATGGAGAAGACAAGGATCATCCATGTTTGGCTTCATACAGATGTTTTTTGCAAAGAAATGGCAAGAGAACATTTTCCAACAGGTTTAAGACATCTGGGGGCCAGGGCACTATCCTTTTATTTCTGTTTTCCTTTTCTTTTTTATTCTTCTTCACTTTTCTTCTTCTTTACAGTTCATATTTTTCTTAGTTTGTATTTGTTTTTTTTTATATTTGAATTTGTAAATCCCAACAAAAGTTATGGGGAAAATGTATCCCATTGTTTCCTGTAAACCTTAAATTCTACAGGTAAAAACTCGATAAACAAAATTTTATCAGAATTTGTCTCACCTGAAATTAACAAAAACAATTCAAAAAGAAATTTTAACAAAGAACCGTATATGAGTGTAGGGAAGGTCTATATAAGAAAAATAAGTGACTCTATGAGACTTTTAGTTACTAGGGACGGTGAGACACCCTTTGTACAGAACCTACAGAAATGATAGAGAACAATACATGCTTGGTTATCATGTATACAAAGTAGTCTCTGAGGATTATTTCTCATCTTCTTGTATAGTCAGGACATTACAATGATTAGTTATCAGATTAGCAAATCCATATAGTCAACTCTTCATATTTTTAAGGGACCTTCATTTAAATTGATGATAGGCATCCTGACTGCTGAATGCAGCTTCTGGACCATTTTTCTGTAGCCACAGAATGCATAGAAATTACACTGTTGATTAAGGACAAAACACATAAAAATTAAAAATAGTTTTAAATAATTTCATATTGTGCTTCCATGTAACCATGCTGTGACCTTCAGCTTTCTACCCACCCGCACATTTCAGCATGATTCTAAGGAAAAAAAAAAAAAAGATCCAGAATTTCAGAAAAAGTCTATATAGATGAATAGATTTTGACTGAGAGGCAAACTAAATGATGCATAAATCATATATCATTCTGCTTCACTTAAGAATTTATTTACTTAATTATATAAAGTAGTGACCTCAATCCAGGAGTGGGCAGCCTATGTTCCAGGAGTCTAATTCTTGTCTTAATTTCTTTGAAAGTGCTTAAAAACAAGCAAGGAAACAAAAACTATACAGCCATAGAAATGCATATGTGTGAGAAGTTTTGTTCACCAAAGAAATAATAATAGTATCAGTAAAGGTAGTAACAATATTAGTAGGGCTAGAAAGAAGCAAAGCTTTTTATTTTTCTATCCCATGTGTGGTTTCTACCTTAAGTGGGTTCTCAAACCTTGGAACAAAATAGTTCACAATTTACTGTTGTCTATTTTGCCTCTCATCCATACTCATTACAGACCAATTGAGCTAAAACAGCTTCATGTAATCATATTAGGTTAATTTCCATTGATTTCAATGTATTTACTCTAAACACCACTGACTGGATTTAACTATCACTTTATGTACATTTGCTTTGTATGGAGCAACAATCTGGGTTGAATTAATTCTCAAAGTAAGGCCATGAGAAATGATGCAAACTGGTGAGAATTGGGTGGTTTTAAGTCTTGATTTAATTTCCCAAGTTAAAATGATTGAAAATGTCTAGTAATACAAGGATTTTCTCTCTCCCTTTCTCTCTTTTTTAACAGTAGTTTGAGTGTGTGAGTTCATGTGAATGAAAATCTACATGAAAGCCTCCAAAATGTAATCATCCAGGCACTGTTTATTTTGCTTTTAGAACTCAAGCTTTTGGTTACACTTCCTGTCACAATGCAGAAACTTCAAATTATATTTCTAAATATTACAAGCTGACTTAGAAAAAAAAAAGTAGGACTAGCACACAATTGCTCAAGGCCACTCATTAAAGAAAAACACAATGCAAATGACAACTTGTTATTTGTCTCTTCATTTAAAAACAAATCCATTGATTGTGTAGGGGAAAAAAAGTTATGTAAATGAACAAAGGGCCATTCCACAAAGCTTTAACATTGCAAGAAAAACTGACCTCTTATTAAATGTCCTAACTGTGCTAGAAGGCACTTACAAATAATGATTTTAAGCTGCACTAATTATCTTATTTTTCTCCTCTTTCCTGAAGGAGAAATGTCATAGACAATAATAATAAGAGAGTTTGCACATTGATTCAAGTATATCTTGAACTACATTATTCCTTTTGCATTATCCAGATTTTCCCCCAAACAATGGCAATTGTATTTTTAATAGAAAGTTCACATTTCATACCCTATTCTAAGACAATCTATTTGCTGAACCATTTGGCACCTTAGCTATTATTTATGTTGGATTTGAATCATAAGGATACTGTATATGGTTGTTTTGTTAGATTAATATCTCTCCCGAGGTAACCTTTTGTCTTTTAATCTCCAGATTACACTCTTATAATATAACATACTTTATAAAAATAATACAATGAGTGCAAACATTATTTCAAAAGTGCTTACTATGAGTTGAATGCATATATTGGCTTCCACATAATTTTTGGTCCCAATCAAATAGGTGATACTTATTTTGAAATCTTGGATTCAGGAAATGTATTGGATCAATGGATGACCAGGGTTTAGTGTGGAGGAGCAAATGATGAAATGCATACAATTTTCACCCCTTTTTATTCTTGTCATAATGAATCTTTCATTATTCTAATAAAATTTCAACATGCAGCAGTGTTCCTTATTTGATTGGATTTTTACTTCAAATGAAATTCATTCTATGATGTTTATGAATACATAAACAATACTAACAACTTCCCTGCTATTTTTCAGCAACTTTCACTGTCACAAATATAACACATGATTACTATGGAACAGATTTTGCTGTCATAATGTATAGATTAGAAAATATTCACTAGAGAAAGTTGCCTAGCAGCTGCATTAATCTAATTTTTAATGCTAGGCAAAAATCTTTGTATTAACTCAGACATTTTAATGCCATGACCCAAAAGTAAAGATAGTAAGTAGCAGGAGATCCAGAATCCAGAACCATTCAATCTTGCTAGGGTTGATTTGCCCCTATTAAATAATATTGTGTCATTCCATAGAAAATATGGAATGACCATCACATTGGACTTCTTAAATTATAACTGACACAGCAAAATTTAACCCTTAAAGTATGAAAACCAATAACTGGTAACAGGTGATTTTAGCAGATCTGTTCCAGGAAAAAAAACAGTAATAGCCAAAATCTTTTGGGAGATTTTAAAAGGTAGGTGAAAGCTACACAGATTGCCGTGTTCTCGCTTGATGATAATGATGCTTTGTCACACAGTTAGGCAGATATTTAGACTGAGTTTTGCATTTTTATTTATCTATCAAATCCTTCCCAAGGACACGAGATAGGTAGATGTTGTTGTATGATGATGTTAATCATTTAATTGCAGAATGTAAGCTGTTCCAAATAATTATTGTCTGTTCACCACAATGTGAAGTCACAGCTGCCAATTCTTTAGCTATTCTTTAACTCATGTGCATTGAGTTTTTTCTAAGAATCTAGGATGTTGTGAAGTAATCAGCATACTGTACATGGTCCAAGCAGTATGGCCTTTTGCAAGATGGACATTTTGTCAAATGTACATATTTCCTAGCTATTTTTTGATGTGGCATCCAGTGTGCCAATAATCACTGGGACCATCATAACCATTTTATGCCATAATCTTTCAAGTTCAGTTTTCAGATCTTGATACTTTATGATTGACTCCAATTCTTTGTCTTCTATTCTATTGTCCCATGGTATTGCCTCATGAATTATCCACACTTTTATAAATCAAATGTATATGCTGCCCATCTCCCCCAAAGGAGACTCTTGGTCGCACACAATAAATGAGATTTATGCTGTGAATCTTGAAGGCTTGTTCTTAACTCTGGAGTCAGGGGGACATAGAGCTTCTTTCAAATTCTCTTGAGGTACCTAGGTGGTTACAATGAAAAATCAAATGCTGGACTAAGATGGGCCTTGCCTGACTCAGAAGAATACTTTTTTCTTCCATAAGATAGTAGAAGATAAAGACAGCAGCAGAAATAATTATGAAACACAGCTTATTTATATTGGTTTTAAAAGGGGAATTATAGGGATAATTCTATTGTTTCATTTCTAGACTTCCAAAACAGCATCTGAAGGCCACAACTATACTTTCCTGCTTAGTTCTAGATGTAGAAAAGTGAAAGGGAAAACTAGTTTAACTAGTTCAATTGTAACGAACTAGTGTTATTACAGCCAGCTCTCAGGGGATAATAGTGGGTCATAAACCACCATAAAAATGCAAGGAGATTTTTCTAGTTTTCTGAAATTATTCAGTGAGTTATTCATCTCTTCTACAGTGTAAGTGACTGTAGTAATAACTTGAAAATAGAAGGAAGATAGATGAGTTTGTATTTCTTGTATTTTGTATATTCATTTCTTTGTATTACTGAATTTTGTTCTGAATAGTTTTCTAGGTTAGTTCCTCTGGTCCTTTCCTAATCAGTATCAGTGCAAATTTTCAAGATTTCAAAAAGCCTTCCTTTTTTAAAAAAATAAAAGAGATAGACTTTCTAATGAATATAATTCTAAGCTGTATAGCACAAAGTAGTTTAAGAAAGATTTACGGTTCTATTTCTAAATAATTTCTAATCAATATAAAAAAATCAGTCAAGAAACAAAATATATGGCATTATAAATATGACTGCAGCTAAACTATCTTGTTAAAATAAGTTCTTAGCCATTGTATTCACAGTAACAATATGATAGTGAGTTCGACATCCTGAACTATTGTGTTCAGAAGGAAATTTTACTGGGTTCAATGAGATTTATTCCAATGATTACAGCTTTCTGTTAACTCCTTGGAACTTTCCATAAATTTGAATAATATTAGAAGTAATTGGACAATATTTTAGTAATATTTCTATAAAGTAGTATTAAATAAGCCAAGTCTGTAATTGCACTACATTCATCATTGTAATAAATCATTTGTCTTGTGCATAGTGCAGAGAAAAGATCTGTACTTTACTTCAGACCACATGTTTACTTTAGAAATTGTCTCTTTCCACTTGAAATTGATGGCAACTTTTGTTTATCTTCCATGAGAGATTATTTAATCTTGAATTACTGATAACACTAAAAGATCTTAATTATATATATAAAAGCAAAAAATCTTTAAATTAATTAGGCATAGAAGATGATAACTCTTTGAACTAAAATAAAACCTATCTCCTGATTTCTGGTTTAGACATCCAAAATTTAAATGCTGAGTATTTTCATCATAGGGAGAGACTTTAGAAATGCCAAGAAAGTCTTCTCTGTAACACCAGACAAGGATCAGTCAATACAGCCTTTGCTCAGCAAGAAAATAGTCACCAGCTGAGTAAAGACTTCAGATAACACTGTGATGGATGGCCAGATGGTTTCAATCACATGAAAAAAAGAATAAATTAACCTTAAACAGTAAGGCACAGTTCTTGGGATGTAATACAATGATGTAGTCAAAAATAGATCTATGACATGAGGCAAGAAATTTCAGGTTTAGGTATCATTTTGCTGACTTTCTCAATGCTTCTTTCTCTAAAATTCTTGAAAGAGAAATGAAAGCAACAAATAATATATATTCAGAACAGGGGTCTTCAAACTTGGCCCTTTTAGGTACGCTGGCTGAGGAATTCTGGGAGTTGAAGTCCACAAGTCATAAAAGGGCCAAGTTAGAAGATCCTTGATACAGAAGGTGCAACCTTGAGTACAGCTCAGGGATGGACAATTGATAGCTGATTTTGTAGTCTCAGTAACCACTTCTAATCAGAAGTAACTGGCAGAGTTCTACCACCTTAGTTCTGAAGTAAGAGCTATTTTGCAGATGAATAAAAGCAGTGGTTGTTTTCAAAACAAACATCCGGTGCAATTAGCCACTCTTTTACCAAAAAAACCAGCATCCTTCCCTTTACATTGAAAGAGTATGTGAAAAAAGAACCAGAACTTTCCCTCCCTAATTTGCTATATATAGGGGTTTTTTTCATTTTTTCATACTCAAAAATAATGTCTTTTCAGACAGAATTTAATGAATTGGATTTTTTTAAAAAACAAAAATAACTAATGAAAAGCAGCTTAGAAACTAAAAGCAAGCTAACATTCAAATGTTAAAATGGAAAAAGTGCATTGGAAAATAACATAAATAAATTTTAAAAAGGCATTAGCAACCTATAAAATTTATAAGAGCAACTGAAAATGAACAAATAAAACCAAGTTTGAAAAAGCAATACAATCTGGACAACAAAACAATTGCAAAAGTCATGGCAGAATTAAAACAGAGAGTGATTGAAACCTCTAAGAAAATTTCAGATGAGAATTAAGAAAACTCACAAGATTTTAAGGGAAAATGCCAACAACTCTTGAAGTTATACATGAGAAAGCAATACCATGTCATAATATTTGACAATCTCAAAGGATAAAAAATAATGTAGTTTTGAAGTTCTGTCATTACCATATGGGTATCTTAAGTATGTTAGTTCTTTTGCAGTTCAGAATGTCAAGGTCGTAGACAGTTTCAAGCTACAGTTTGAATTTAAACTCAAGAACATTTCCACCTTTATTTTCTGTATGCCTGAAAAACCAGTGACAAAACATCCTGCTTTGCAAAAGTCCCAGGTCTAATATTTGACATGGCCTCTCTGAATTGAAAATATTGGGCTAATGGATTAAGGCTGTGCCTTTGTAAGAAGGCAGCTTTATAATAATCATATATTAAAGGATTTTATTTCCTTATTTGTAATCAAGTGTTTCAGAAAACTCATCATCTGGAAACAAGCTCACAACCATACACATAATTCACACAAACTCTATGGCTACGGTTAACACAATGGCAGCTATAACCTTTAAAAAACAAGAATAGCATACTTTGCGTGTAAGTTATCGATGGCCCAATTAATCAACTACAGTCTGATATACATTTTGATGTGGTCTATCCAGCCCACAATTTTCACTACATGGTAGTCAATTAAGCTATAAACATAAAGATGACAGAGGTGTATAGGGCTTTGTTTGTGAGGCTTTCAGTTTCTTAGATGACCTTGTTCACCTTGCTAGCATTAAATTACCCATTTACTGTGTATGATACAGGAACATTTTGTACATATTATTTCTCCTTAGAAAAAAATAGGTTTCCTTACAATTCATTCAATAATCCAAAGATACTCCTCTTTACCATTTCTAACTCTCATTTGGTGCTGCCTTTTTAAAGCTTATCACCTCTATTTTTATTCTGGTTTCTGACTGTCAACATTTTTTTTAACCACAGTTACTCTGTTGAAAATGAAAGGCATAATATTTTTATCAACAGCTTCCCTTTCTAGAAAATCTGCTCTTAGTTATGCTCTATTATTTAGCATAGCATTTTGAGAGATAAAAATATAGCAACATTAACTCTGATTATGTCACTGAGTGGGATCCCTTTTCCTCCTTCTCTTCCCTATCCCACCCTTCCTTTCGGTAAAATAAAAATACTCTAAGAGTCACTTAGTCAGTGAGATGGACAGCACATAAATTTAATAAATAAATAAATAAACATGTCAAGTTCAAAACTGGTATTTTTATATGCTAGAGGAAGGCAGGCAATATGTTTGGTTGGCTCTTAGAGGATTCTTCTCTAATAGAGAAGCAGAGTGCATTGAGGGATATCTTCTATCCCTCCATGTATATTGGCTCAGCAAATTTTGACAACAAAAGGGAATAAGATGATCCAAAGCTGATCTTCCCAACAAAAAGTAATGTCACCACCAAAATATATAAATATCCAAAAAGAGTTAATTTAGTGGCCCTAACCTTTTTTGTATACATCATAACCTTTTTTGTATACATCATAACAAACATAAAAAAGGTGCAAGGTTTCAATCACATGGTTAGACCCACTATCATTAATCATTATGATTCTCCTCAAGATACTCCAGGGATGCCTCTAAGCTCAACACTCTGACTCTATAAGTATCAGGAGGCTGTTCCTTGTCAGCAATGGAGAATGAGACAGCATTCAGTGGCTATGTTTTTTAAAAAAAAGGTTTTTAGGAAGAGATTCACAATCTGAAATCTCTATGCTGTCAGTGATCTCAATCACCATATTCCAAAAATGGCCTTCAAATTAAGAGAGCTAAAGACAGAAAGAGTTGATCACAACTTGATAGTACATAATCAATCAATTGCTGTAATTAACTGTGGCTTTGTTTTTACTTTAAAAAAATTCATTTGGACTATAGTCCTTGATGTGACAGAGTCAGAAGTATGGTTCCAACTTGCAAAATATTGTTATTCTAAGGAATAACAGCAACATTTAAGATCTGCAGTACTCTATTGCACTGTTGAGGGAGCCATAAAGAGGTCATTTTTTTCCAAAGTGTCAAAATAAGGTTTACATAACAGTGCTGCAGGCTGCACATTACAGTATCCTTTACAGCTTTCATTTTGTTCTGTTTGCTGTTTCAAAAATCTCCAAGAAACAGTCGCACTCATATAAAGTATTTATGGAGATGCTTAAAATAACGCAAACACAGGCAGATATGATTTGATTTTAAGATTCTTTATGTTTATAGAATACACCTTATTGATAGCATAGAATTGGAAGTTAGAAGAGTCTCTTTTTCACCCTTGGCTAACTTCTTAAATACCTGTGCAAATATGTTCCTGCGTTGTTGTTTTTTTACTGAAATAGTAAGCTAGTAAATTTTCCTGAACTTTTTATTATATAAACATAATGTATATTTAATGTAATCTATCATCCTCATATCTAGCTTTCATCTCATTTTCCCCCAAACTTTGTCATCCTCCACCAAGAATAATACTGTTTGGGCCACTAATTGGAATTCTCTGAATACGCATACCCAGCAGATTATTGTCAAATCCATTTCCTTAATGCTTACCAATCTGAAAAGTAAAAGGCTTTTGAAATATTGTGTTTCAATCCATGATATACAAGCAGTAAAAATATTCCTCAGGACATATTTTTTTCCTGTAATGTGTAATTGCAAAGCTTTCAGCAGGTGGAATTGTTTATGGTTGCTATTTCATTTGGATCAACATAAGCAGAATAGCAAAATAATTGGGAATTGGTTAGTCAGGGCTTACTGCTTTAAACTGCAGATAGGGAGTCTGTCTGTCTGTCTGTCTGTCTGTCTGTCTGTGATCCATCTACAGTATAGTGCAGTAGTAGTTTTGAACTACAAGAGGGGAAATTGAGGTTCTATTGCTCCTTTAAACAGAGTTGCCAGCTTTGGGTCAGTAGCTTTCTTTCAGTCATGATCCAGAAACTCAAAACACATCTATCTATCAATTCACAGTTAACTAAAGTGCTAGATTATAACCTTCATTTTCTTCGATGAAGGCCTTCATCCTATTGTGGATTGATTCATTCTAATGTGTTTACAATTTGAAGAAAATGACACGGAACTGCTATAGGTTTATAGACATTTGTAGCACATTGTCTCATTTGTGGCAGTAAATGAAACAGACACATGTCAAACTTCAATGAGGGAAAGTGTATGAAGGATAAGGATGGAGGCATCATAACTAACAGCATTATTCCAGATGCTACAGTGAAGAAGTAGAAGATGGTATTAATAACACTAAAAACTTCATCATTCTGTACAGATAATGGAATTTATAATATACATCGCAGATTGTTACAGCACCGGAGAGAATGCTGGTGGCCATAAGAGAAGAAAAATATCTATATTGCTAAGATAAGTTTTAATCTTCAATCCAGATTAATTTGCTGAACAGAAAATTATAAACCAGATTGCTGATAATAAGAAAGAGAGAGGGAGGAGATGTTTAAGGTGAAACTCATCAGCATCTCTAGAGAGAATCTCTTTGAGAAAAGAAGCTTGAATGGTGTCACTAGCAATATGCTCATTTTGGTGGTTATCAGTTCCAGCTGTTAAAACACAGTAAGTGTCCTGAGGTAGCACTAGATATAATCCTCTCAGACACCGCACAGTCTTTTGTAATAGCTGATAAATTATAACACTTATCATTTTTAACAAGGAAATAGCCTGTGCCGATGCTCCCACAGGGAAAGCAACTTTATAAGCAAAGCAATTTGAAGATGATTCCTTCTGCTCTTTTCCTGTACAGAATAATTCATCTAGAACCAAGGTAATAATTTTGGCATCTTCAATGGAGGCAAGAATGCCTATATTGCAAAGTGTATTATCATTTTAAAAGCATTCATATTTCTTATTTTTGTCATCAAGTCAAAACTCCTTCATTTTATCCAAAAGATAGCAAAAAAATCCTCCTTTAACATGGGGAGGAGGAAGCTCAGCACATTCTCAACAAATATATCAGTCTGACCTTGTGACACAGTCACCTTCTTCAGACTCAAAAGATGAGTCCCAAATAATAATCTAACTTCTTACACAACACAGAAGTAATCGCCCCAAAAATCTGGTCAACTATGAAGTTTCTACAGTATAAGGAAACAAGTTCAAAACCAGGATAGGGTTTGCAAGATTACATAAGACTTTTGAATTTTGCTGCATCAGACTGATGTCTACCTAATGCATTATGTAAGTTCCCAAAGTGACCAACATAATACTTTGGAACTGCCAATTAAGCAGAATATAAATGTATTATTCAAGTTATACTTTCAATCTCTAGATGCATCTGTTGAAATGCACACACTTATTTTTTTTCTATCCATAATAAACAATATTATCTAGCACCTTATTGATTATCTGACTTATGAAAAAACAGTGATAACATAAGGACTACATAGCTATAAATTATATAACAGAATCCATTTGAGAGGTACATTGATGGTTGGCTAGGGAAACAGCTGTCCAAAGGACGAATTTCTTGCCATGGAACTATACACAACCCCTTTGTGACTACATCCACTTTGGACCATTTTTCTTGATACCTTGTAAAAATATTTTTATTTGTTAGAGGCATGTATGGAGTATTAGGCCCAAATTTGGACAAACCACTTCAAAAAAGAAAGAGGAAAGCTCTCCCAGCCAAAAATAATATTTCAATATATGGAGATATTGACTTTGACAGGTGCCTAGAGATTACAAAATTCAAAAAGAAGAAGACTACATGATTTACTTAGCCAGACATGCCAAGCATATTCCAGAATTGACATATGTTGGGTTTCCAAGGCTTTTACAGCAAGCACTAAGGAAACACCAATGATGTATGCTGAACATAATCCAATTTTAATAACATGGTTTCAAGGACTGAAACCATTCTTTAAATGAAGGATAAATAAAAGGTTGAAATTCCAAGAAGTTATATTATAGTACAGAAAATAAAGAACTATCGATCTATTTTGTTTCTCTGTTTGAATGGGTATGTCGGAGACAACCATATGGGAGACAAATAAAATTTGTATGAGATAAATTCTTATGAGATTTGCAACAATTCAGAAGAAATAGTATAACAGATATAAATCATCATTGGAAGAAAAAAACAAAGAATTCATAAAACTATTCTAGAAAGACAAGTACTCAGAGAATTCAATGAAATTAAAAAAAAAACAAGAAACAAAAATATCTCTAAAAGAAGATAAAATAAATCAACCAAATAATTGAAAATAAACCAGTAAAAAAAGGCATATCAAACTGCAAAAAGAGGTTAAGGACAGTAACAGCAATACCGAAAGGGAACAAACTGTTATGTCCAAAACCCAGAAAAACATAGACAAAAATTGCCAAAGACATAGAAAAATATATATATAACTTTTAGCTATAGAGAAAGGAACAATCTGAAGAAACCTTAGCCATATAGATCAATTTATTTACTGAATATCAGTTACAAAATATTCACTACAATAATAGTTGAACATTTGAGGAAATATATTTCTAACACAATATATACAAACCAAACAGGTTATATCCCCTAGAGGAAAATGAAGGACAATTTATAACAAATTCACTAGAATATATCTACAATAATCAAAAAGAAGGATCCACTAATATTTTGAGAGGCAGAAAAAGCCTTTGACAACTTGAAGTGGCCTTTCTTACTAGCAGTTTTAAACAATATGAATCCAGAAGAATATTAAACTTAGGTGGAAAACATATACTGTATGAACAACATACAGCAAAGATCATGGCAAATGGAAGACTTTCCACATGCTTTCTAATATGCAAAGGCAATAAGGAAGGATGCTCACTTTCCCCTTTATCATTTGTAATTGTAAACAAAATTTGGAGAGACAAACACATATTTGCGATTAAAAGGAGTATAAGTTGAAATGCTGCACAAACAATGTATTAGTAATCATTACAATATGCAACAACAGAATGTTATAAGACAGTAGATAAAACCAGTGAAAGACTTTGGTGAATCCTATGGACATAAGTCACTGAAAAGAAAACAAATATATTAGCAGATATTTAGCCCAAGAATATGACTTTGTGAAAAAAGAATCTGGATTTGAGATGACAATAAGAAAAAAAAAAAACAGTGAAATATTTGAGACTTTATTTGGCAGCATGTTATAATGATATACTTAAAAACAATTATAATAAATAATGGGGGGAAAATAAAGATCTTAAAAGGTGTTAAATTTAAATTTTACCAACAAAGAATTAAAGGGGAGACTAGTATAGCTATTTTGATCTACTTACCTCTCATCAGCTAGCCTAATCAGCTATCTTAAAAGGTGGAAAAACCTAAAACGTTCTTGGCTAGGACTTGGCTAGAATGTATTACCAAACATGACTTTTCACTTCAAATGTCACTCATTTCAATCTCAGGCAAAATCCAGAAGGATTTGCAAAGAACAGTAAACTGATTAATACAGAATGGAAAAAATGAGAATAAGATTTAAATTTTTTGCAAATTACAAAAGAAAGAGCTGGCCTTTCATTTGTTAGCTTTAAAAAATAGATAAAACCTTCAAATAGGGAATTAGGATTTAGTTGAACCAATGGTCTCCAGGGGCACTTTATAGTATAAGGAACCAAAAAGGGACAAAAAGAATTTGAAAGGGCATTTATAAAACAAAGTTTAATAAAAATATGAAACATTTTTTTTAAAAAAAGAATAAGACTTCACCATTAGTTTTACCTCTTTTTTTAACTTTAGGGATAACTTTAGTAAGAAAGTTGTAGTCACATATGCCAATCTGGTGCATCCAGACTCAGAAAACAGGTTAAAGACACAAAAATATCTGCTGAATAGCTAAAGGAATGTACCATGGTTCACCTATTTATGCATTTCTGAAAGAATGAAAGTAATTTCAAGAAAAAAGGAAGGACTTTAAGAAAGATGACAAAGTTTGAAACAGTTATAAAAAAATGAAAATCACTTATATGGATGTATATTTAAATTGTTTTTTTAAAATATGATGCAGAAATGGAATAAATAAAAAGAATTAAATCATAAAATTGATGAAAAACTTCAGGAAAGTAAATAATTTATATAATTAAAATCCATTTTGTTTATGAAATGCATTATTGCTATTTGTATTAGGTAAGCTTTTGTATCTCAGAATTTGAGAAAAAGGCAAAAACCAAATGTTAACATTATTCCAATCCATGCAATAATACCAGAAATTTGAACCAGGTTACTTATTTTTAAACTGAAAACTAAATGACATCAATAATTAGCTGTGTTCTCAACCAAGTGACCCCCCAAAAAAATATTGTGTCAATAGGCAAATGAAAAGAAAAAAAATCCCAATTAAGGCACCAGTAGTGGAAGACATTGTTTTCATGCAGAAAAATCTTTAAATCATTACTGAATTAGAAAAAAACAAACCCCTAATGATCAGATTTGGTCCATGATTGTTTCATCCATCCATTCCAAAGTGATAAATATTTTACTCATTCTAACTGCCCATCTTGCCAAAATTACAGGCATAACAAACTCACTTGGCCACTTGGTGACACTGTTTTTGCAGTTTGTTCTCACTTGGTGAGAAGCAAATAAATTATGGAGTTGTTGTTAAAAGCAGCAGACAGTTTGAAATCTAATCCATAAAAATAAACACAATCTGCCCATTGTCTACTCTTTATTTGCTCATTCCATATAAGCATTAGAGGGTGCTAAATGATTTAGAATACACCCCAGAAAGCTTTTTACCATTTATGATTATATCTCCAAGTTTTTTGGGGGGAATGTAGAGTTTTCACTCTGAAGGCAACCAAACTACCCACTCAAGCATTGCCTTGGCAAAGCACAGATCCTAATTTATTTTAACCAGCTCAGTAGACTGCTTTTCAACACATTTTCTTTTGTCACAGAGGATTTCATATAATGCTTTTTTACTGAAGTTTATTTTCTTTATATGCATTATATATAAGAACTAAATCAAATTTAAAAAAGCATTGTCTCAGACAGAGCAGCAATCCTTTTTAAAAATCAGGAATTATCTGAGGAGATCAGAAACAACTAGATACTATGTCTGAATAAAGAGTTTCCTCCAGTTTTTTTTAAGAAGCGTCTTTATAGTTCTTACATAAAACTATAAAATAAAAAGCTACTATCTAAAATGAGATTTCCAACCTATTTTGAAAGAGTCATCACTTTGGGAATCTGAGAAACCTATTGTGGATATTCCTAACTCACAAATATGTTGCTATATGGGGAAATTGATTATTCCCCAAAACCCCAAAACCTCTAAATTAATTATTCCCCAAATTTACCTTTGACACACCAGACAAAGGAGTTGTGAGCAGGAACAGGCTATCAGAAAGCTCTAGTGGTTGAGACGATAACTGATAGTCATGGAGCATTTGTGGGATACTGTATTCTGGACCAGCTATAGCTTCTAAGTGATTCTTTATTGGCAACTCATACAGAGTGCATTGTAACAGTCCATTTGTCAGATAAGTAGGGCATAAGTGATTTTCTGGAGGACTTCCTGGTCTGGAACAGAGACAACTGACATTCAAGATGAATATGTACAAAGACCTTCTTGGCTACAGCTGCCACTTGGTCTTTGAAGAGGACTGAATCCAAGAACACACCCCCCCCCTAATTGCTCACCAGTCTCTAATAATAGGGAAATACTGTACAGGACTAAAAATGGAAAGATCCCAGAGTCAGGAAGCCCAAATATCCATAATCATTATGTACTATTCCAATATAAAATGCTTTCATTCTGTTTTATAATATCACCTATTCAACAGATTTGTAATTCTGTTTGCCATATTTGAAAGTGATATAATTGAAGTGGAAAATGGAGAAGAACACAGATTAAATGGTTAGAAAACATGATGAGAAAAATATCTTTGGAACTCTAACTTGGAAAAATGATGATGGAGCAGGCATCACTGCAATCATGCATGTCATGAAGTAGGTTAATTGGATGAGACTAGCCCTCTTTCAAAACACTAGGATGTAAGTTTATCCAATGAGGTTGAATAGAAGAACACACATATAGTTTGTAATTAACTTGTGGAAGTAATATACCATCAGCTACTGAGATATAATACTTGGAGTGCTGAGTTTCATATTTAACCATGCGTAGGATTGCAATAATGGCCCATAAAGTATTATTTAAGATGAATTTTATTCCAGCCAGATGGTTATCTTCTGTATTATAAAAAATAAAAATTCAGGATTCAATCATATGTATTGAATACATACCATGTTTTCCCGAAAGTAAACCCACCTCTGAAAGTAATCCCCAGATGATTTTGGGGGTTGGGCCTAATATAAGCTCTCCCCTCAAAAGTAAGCCCTACTTAAGGGCCTTCACAGGCAGCCTGCCTGTGATGAAGCGAAGCCGTTGGGGAGAGGGGATCTGACCCACAGTACTGGTATAGCTGTTCTTTACTGCCGCCCAGCTTGTTCCATGGCCTCATGGCAGCAGCATTGGGCGGGAGGCGGCAAACAGCCGGTTTCAGTGCGACGCAGCTGTTTGATGCCTTGCGCGTTGCGCCCAATGCTGCTGCCAGGCCTGCCATACGTTAACTCTAACCCCCAATGCCCCCCAACCCTAACAGGAGATGGGAAGCCTTGGGGGGAAAATGGAAAAACTTGGGTGGGAAAAAAACAGTTTTTCCCATTTGTTTCCAAACTGCTTTTTTTCCCCACCCAAGTTTTTCCATTTTTTTACCAGGGCTTCCCATCTCCCATTAGGGTTGGGGAGGTGGGGATTAGAGTTAACGTACAGTAGGCCTGGATATGGCCTTGCATGGCTCAGATGGGGGAATCTGCCAGGCCTCATGGCCACGCCATTGGCAAGTGCAATGCGGCTCAGCAGAAAGCAGCTGCAGAACAAGTGGGGCAAACAATCTCGTGAAGTTGGAATTGATTGACTGACCTTTTCCCCCCAAAAAACCCTACCTTTGTTTCCCTGCATGCGGCAGTGGCGGATTGCAAAGGAGAAATGGCATGGGCCTGGGAGTCAGGTAAGCAAAGAAAGGCAATTCCTGGGGGGAGCAAGGATTTATTTCCTTACATGCCCCATTTGTTCCGAGGCTGCTTTTGGCCAAGCCGCTTTGCGCTCACCAATGGCCTGCCCGCCCTCCCTCCCTGAGCCTCTGGCCCTCCATCTGCTGCTTTGATCAGCCTGGTGGCCCCCACCTTGACACCCTGCCCACCGCCGCCCAGCATGGCCACCCTGGGGCTGCAGGAGCTGGCCTGGCATGGGAAGGGCATGCACCCCACCCTCCGGCCACTGCACAGGGTACGTTTGCAACACCCATCCCCCACCCAGATGTCATTGCCTCCCCCAAGCATTTTGTTACTAACCTGCCTCTCATCTGCATTGTGTTTCTCTGTTCGCTTCTCAGCCATCACCACATGTTTGTGGGACTACCAGTAAAAAAAAAAAAAAAGTTCAATCAGACTTTCTAACTTCTTGCAAGATCTCAAGAAGTTAGAAAGTCTGGTTGAACTTTTTTTTTTTTTAAAAAAAAAACCCCGGTAGTCCCACAAACATGCAGCAAAGGCTGAGAAGCGATCGGAGAAACACAATGCAGCTGAAAGGCATGTTAGTAAAAAAAAAAAAACGCTTGGGGGAAGCAAGGGCATCTGGACGGGGGTGGATGGGGCAACCTTACCCTGCACAGCTTTGGCAGGTGTCTGGCAGGGGGAGGGAAGCAACTCCACCTCCTCCCACAGCAACCTTACCCTGTGAGGCTTCAGCAGGTGTCTGGCAGGAGGAGGGAAGCAACTGGTCCGCCACCACGCTCTCACTGCCATGTTGCTTCTTCATCCCAAGCACAGGCCTCACCCCACCCCTGCGCGCTCGC
The DNA here is from genome assembly GCF_001527695.2 of Protobothrops mucrosquamatus. Classification (NCBI taxonomy): domain Eukaryota; kingdom Metazoa; phylum Chordata; class Lepidosauria; order Squamata; family Viperidae; genus Protobothrops; species Protobothrops mucrosquamatus. Next base: position 34,785 of record NW_015387123.1, on the reverse strand, counting down.
GGCCTACTGGTGCCGATACCAGCAAAAAGTAAGCCCTTCCCGAAAGTAAAACCTTGTGCTTACTTCAGAGCCCAAAAGAAAGTAAGTCAGGGTCTTACTTCTGGGGAAACACGGTATATGCATTCTTGGAATATTTCAATGAATTCCCTTTGTAGGTATGACTCTAAAGCTATCATGATGATCACTGCATTACTGTATATAGACCGTTGTAGAAAATCTGTTCTGGGGTCGTTTACTCCACAGACATTAGGAACTATGCACTACCAATGAACAATTTTCTCATTAGGTGCTTATTCATTGAATTTAAGTCAGTTATTAAATTTAAAACAGCAACCATTAGTATGATAATAGTCAGGTTAGGGCTTGCCCGTGCTTCATGGAAAGTGCACCATTGGTGATAAGCATCATTATGTTTTATTTATTATAGCTTTCTTCAAAAGCAATATGCATATCCAGAGAGGAATATATACTTAGTAGAAAAAGTATAATAATGCATTTAGCTCACTGGTGCTTTCCATAATTCAGGCAGAACACCTGTATAATCAGGGCAGTTGGAAGCCTATATCAGAAGTCCCTGGACAGCAATAGCAATAGCACAGAATTTGGCTATGTTTCCAGAGGCCTCTGCATGGTCATCCACTTAAAGGAATAGCACCTTCTCCTCATCTGATCATCAAAACAATTTAACAATGTGAGAATTTATTAAGTTTGAAAGCCAGCCACATAAAAAGAGCAGCACAGTAAATGCACATGACAGATTCAATGTCTCCCAATTGGCAGAGGTATATGCAGTCCAAAAGTGGGGTGATTGCCTATGAAAGTATTTATTTTTAAATTACAGCACTTTTCATGAATATGCTTTTGGGGAGCATACTTTTACATCCATCAGAATTCCACAGCTATTTATAATAACTGTACTTCTACCTTAGCTTGAGGGAAAAAAAGTTGAACAGAAAAGGGAATATTTTGTCAGAACGCAGGAAATGCTCCCTTTCATGAACAAACAATAACTTTCTGTTCTTTAATAAATAAGTCCTTTAGCCTGAAAGCCTATAAAACTTCAAGTAGCTCAACATGAAATCATATTCCTTTTGTAAGTTGCAAAACAGGATAATATAGTATTGATAAGGTTATCAAAGAGAGAGCGAGAGAGAGAAAGCCAATGATTTTGTTGTGTGTCAATCAATTGTGCCCTTTTAACTCTTTGCTTAAGATCAAAGAGAAGAGGGAAAGAAGCAATCAAGAAATACTTTGACTATTTAAGAAAACAACTTGGATGAAATAGGAAAGATTTCTTTTATATAAAGGCCAAAGTGGTCCCAGACACAGACCATCCTTTGGGGTGAGAAGAGAATTTAGATCTAGATCTAGATCTATATACAGTACGTCTTGGTTTTGTGAGAATAATAAAAGTATTTTGTACTTTTAGCTCAACAAACAAATTAAGGTAAACCACTTTTTTCCACATGATACTTATAATACACATTAGTCCATCAGAATGAATTAGAGATCAGCAAAATGAAGTTAATGATATGTAGTGAAAATTTAATTGTTCCTTCTAAATTGAAGTCTAACACTAATTCCTGGGGCTGCCCTAGAAGATGACTCAGAAGCTGAAGTTGGCACAGAATGCCAGCTGATAGCATTAGCTGATTCAGTGGAATAAGGTCTGTTTTCAAGGAGCTCTTCTTTCAGTTCCCAAAAATTTCCTGACTCAATTCATGATGCTGATGATCTTGTAAAGCTCTTATGTATGTGGCCCTTCTTATCTTAGGAGCTAGCTTCTCCAGGCAGAATCTGCTCACCATACATGATTTAGCAGGGAGAGAATACTCCCCATTCTACTCTGAGAGAGATCCAGGGAGTTAAGATCTAAAGAATGACCTTCTCAGTACAACACCCTTCTATGGGACAACAAACTCACTGAAGCCAGTTGTATCTCCACCCTTAGCACTTTCTAGATCAATTACATGTCATGGACTTCTATCATGGCAATCTATTAAATATTCAGGTCCTGGATGGATCTGAATTATTTCTATAGGATCTTTTCCGCCAATTTCATAGGTAGTTCCATCTCATGCAAAGTGGGCCTCTTGAATTCATAGCTTCCAGAACACTGTATGAGCTTGCTCCTTTGAGTCTTCTTCCCAGAGTCCAATCTTGACCTGTTCCCAAGGAGCCAAAGAGATGAAGTAACTGAAAAGAAAACTGGAAGCTAAAAGTGAATAGAGTGAGCATGACTACATGCTCACATTCAAGCCTGCATGGTGGAATAAATATAGTAAAGCATCCTTCTTTATGCTTGCTCTGTCCACAGATTCCAGGCTAGTAACCCTGTTTAGCTTGACCCAGATCCTTTTAGGGAAAGACCTGGACAAGACTATTTATGTATTGAGATAAAAGCTTATGTAAGCATTTTAATTTGTTGATTCTGATTTTTCCTGCATTTGTTTCAGTGGATGACCTTGAGTTCCAACTGTAAAAAAAGAAATAAAAACTTATTTTCTTTCTCCATTTTATATGATGAGGATGATGACGATGATGATAATGATGATGATGGTGCTATCTATTCAATTGTGTCTGATTCTCAGCAATTCTATAGACCAGCTCTTTCCATATTTTTCAATCTTATGTGGCTGCTTTTAGTTGTCTTGTGCTCTGGATGGAGTCCAGCCATTTTGCTTTTTGGTGGACTTATTTCCTTTTATTGCTGATCATTCTGAGCATAACTGCCTTTTCCAGTGAGTGTTATTGCATGATATGGCCAAAATAAGTAAGAAAGAATGTTTTGATTTTGCCTTACAGCAATATGCCTGATTTTCTATATGCTCCAGTGCTTGCTTGTTTGTCACCTTTGCTGTCCAAGGAATGCATAGGAGCCTTCTTCAATACCCTGCATGAATGAGTCAACTTTTCTCCTGTCTAGTTTGTTCACGTTTGTGCAATTGTAGGTACTATGAGAAACATATTGCAGACTAATCTATATTTAGTTGCCAGGCTGATATCCTTGCTTTTCCATACTCGATTCACACTCATCATTGGGGTGTGACCTTGTGTGATTCAACAATTTATGTCTGGACTGTATTCACTGCTTTGATCAATCTGCAATCCTAGGAAAATAAAACATTGCATGCATTTGATTTCTTCACCATCAATTGTTATTTTGACATTTCCATTTCATTTCTCATGAGCTTGGTCTTTTTGATGTTCAGCAAAAGGTCAAATTTCTCATTTTGTTCTTTAATACTTTTGATCAGATGTTTTACGCCTATATTTGGTTTCTGAGAGGAGAGTTATGTTGTCAGCATATTGAATATTGTTGATGCTCCTTCTTCCAATCTTTTCTTCAAGTTTTAATTCTTCAAGTTTTGTCATGATCACTTTAGTATCCAAGCTGAATAAGATAGGCTGCACTCCTTTCCCTTTGTTGAAGCAATCAGTGTCACCAAATGGTATTTGCATAGTGGCTTTCTGATTTTTGTACAGAGTGCCAGCTTGACAAAATGTGTTGGCATTCCCAAGACCTCTAGGGCTCTCCACAGCTTGTCATGATTGACATAATTGAAGGCAATCTGCAGATTCAATAAGGCAGAGAATTACTGCTGTTTTGCTGCCCTTACTACCACAAAATAATCCTTAATAGTGGCTTTAACCCATGTTCAGTCAAGTTAATCCTTAGTTGAACACCAATCGTGCTGTCGATATCTTTTTTTCCATTTCATCACCCTCAGAAACTGCATAAACCATTGAGAGTAGTGGAATCCATGACAGGCAGGATCTAATATTTTCATTCTTCTGGATCAATTCAGAGGATTTGAGGCATGTAACATGGTGTTGTGCTGGTTCACCTCCTTTCTCCAGGGTCAATTCCAATTATTGGTAATTGAGGAAGAGTGATTCCACCCTCAGCCCTCCATTGTAGGGTACTTCAAGGGTTGAACCTGTCCCCTTTCCTACTCAACATTTAGATGTGTAATAGAACATATGAATGACTTTGGGGAAAGAAAGGGGAAAATGATGCCTAGGAAACAATCAGACAAGAAAGGCTGGAATCCACAGTTACTTAATGGAAAAGAAGTGATCAGAGAAAGAAACTTAGCAAAACTTGTTCTAATGGATCAAGTAGTTAAAAGTGGAGCTGGGAAGTCTGTGACTTCAGACTTTCAATATTCTGTTTGTCCACAATAAAGTAGAAACAGTTCATCATCACGTTTCCTGTCTAGTTTACCAACATGAGATTTCTAGATGAGCTCATCTGTCTCCATAGCATGATAATCCATCAGTATGCTGATAATACCCAATTGTACATACAGTATCTACTCCTAGTAAAATAAACAATGTTGTGAGCATCCTATTTCAGCTTCTGGAGGCTGTAAGGGTCTGGATGGAGAACAACAGGCTTCAAATTAATCCTGGTAAGGCTAAGTGGCTTTGGGTCTTGGAGCCCTTGGGTCCTAGGACTACACCATCTTTAGGGAAAGATAGGGTGATACTGTCCCCAATAGACCCTGTCCAGGGCATCCTCCTGGACTCATGACTCTTGCTCAAAGAGTGCATAACAATCACGATCAAGAGAGCCTTTATATAATACATATTGTGTACCAGTTTCATCCATTCCTAAATCAAGGAGCTCTACACATGATCATTCATGCCGTGGTCACATCCCAATTGGACTATTGCAATGGTCTCTACATGGAGCTGCCACTGAAGTGTAATACATAAAATTCAGTTGGTGCAAAATGGAATAGCACAAATTATTATGTGTGTTTCTGGTAGTGCACATGCTATACCTCTGCTGCATAAGTTGCTTTGATGCTAGTTTGTTTCTGAATCCAGCTCAAGGTGCTTATGTTGACTTTTAAAGCCCTTCATGGCATTGATACTGGGTTATTTGATGGACAACTTCTTCCGGATTTCATCTGTCCATCTGCCAGATCTCCTAAGATGGATATGCTATGGGTTCCATCACAGAGGAAGCTACATTTTGTGGGTCTCTTGTGCTATAGTGCCTGCATTGTGGAATTTCTCCCCCTCCACAAATGAGGTCAGCTTTGTCACTCTTTCAAAAGTCCCTCAAGAACAGGTCATGCTAGCAAGCCTAGTGACCCCAGGGAATAGGTGAACTCGGGAGGTGGCTCTGTTAATATTAATATCCCTCCATTTTTTTTCTCTTTTAGTTCTGCTCTTTTAATAACTATTGCATAAAAGTTTTAAATAATGATTGTTTTGTATATTTACTGTTTTATTGGACTGTTGTATGCTGCCCAGAATTACTTTCTATGAGATAGGTGATCACATAAATTTGATAAATAGATAAATAATGCAATGATCACAATTGTACTCATCTGTGTGCTATCACGTAGAATTTGTGTAAGGGCATTATTGCATTAGAAGTTCTATTTTCTATTTCTTTCTTAATTATTCCAATGATTTTTTCCCTTTTTTTTTTTACAGTTGCTGCTTCAATGCATTCAGCTTCAAGATCTATTTAGATATGAGTTTTTATTGCATGCTAGATTGAAGCCATTGTAAGCCATTGTTTGGCATTTGTTAATATGAAAGAACATAGCTCTCTAATACAGGGCTTTTCAACCCATGGTATGCATACCACCAGTGGTACGCAAGCACCTGGCTGGTGGTACGCGTAGGACAGGTTGAACAGCACTGTAAAAACATGTTTAAAAAAATGTAAAAAAAAAACAAGTGTAAAAGTAGATGAGGTGAAGTGACAGCAGCGTCGCACAGGCTTGTGACAAAGTCAGCTGGAACTGCATGTTGCCTGGGTCCTATTGAGAGCCCAGGATCAAAGCGTGCAGCTCCAGCTGATTGGTGGCAGTCTTGGGGGTAGCAGGCAGCCTCACACAATCTTCAGTGGAGATTCCACTGGAGCTGTGCGACGCATTGCCTGGGTCTGTGGTAGAGAACACCTGCCGAAGCCGCACAGGGTAAAGTTGCCGCCCCCGCCCCCACTCAGATGCCCTCATCTCCCCCAAGTGTTTTTTTTACTAATTTGCATTTCAGCTGCATTCCCTTTATCCATTTACTTCTCAGCCTTTGCTGCGTGTTTGTGGGTGGGACAAAAAAAAAAGTTCAGTCAGACTTTCTAACTTCTCACGAGATCTCACGAGAAGTTAGAAAGTCTCATGGAACTTTTTTTCCCTTTTTTACTGTTTACAAACACGTGGCGAAGGCTGAGAAGAAACCAGAGAAATGGAATGCAGCTGAAAGCAGGTTAGTAAAAAAATGCTTGGGGGAGGTGAGGGCATCTGGGGCGGGGGTGTCAACCTTACCCTGCATGGTGGCAGGAGAGTTAACGGCGGGCGCGGGAGGCCCAGGAGGATCTGCACAAAGCAGGCAGAGGGGAGGCCAGGCAGATTGTGGGTGCCGGCAGCACTGGTGGGGCAGCACAGAAGCTGAACACATGTGCAAACGGGACAGATTATGAGCACCTTCTGAGTGCTCCACTCGGGGCTTCCGAGCATCTTCTGGGTGCCCTGCTCAGGGCTTCCGAGCACCCCGCGTGCCCCGTCCTTCAGTCAAGGTTGCTAACAAAGCACAGGTGGTCCAAACAGCCCTGCGCTCTCGCATCCAAGCCCAACACACCGGTCCCTCTTTTCCCAGTTGTGCTTACAGTCAGAGATCAGGCCTCACAGAGAGCCAGGCATGAGCATCTTCTCCCTCCAACTGCAGCAAGAAGGCCACCCAGAATAAGGAGGTCGGCACCGGCCTGCAGAGGCGCCGCCAGAGATGCCTGCAGCCTCCCGCAGGCCACACTGACAGTGGCCAGAGTCCCGCTCCTCGTGAGAAGGTGGAGAGGCAGCTGGATGCTTTTCCCTGCTGGGAATGGAAGTGGGAAGTGTTTGACTTCAGGCAGGATTACCGAAGCTAAGGAACTGCCTTCCTACCATACTTCCACATTCTTCACCTTTCTGCTTTGTTCTGCTGGAGAAATCCCTGTCTTTGCGAAAGAAGCAGAAGTGATCGCCCTTTTGCAAGCAGGAAATCTTGCGGGTCTCCTTTTGAGGAAGGAAACCCCAGATGTGGGGCAAGCCAGAGAAAGAGTGTGTGTGGGGGGGGGAATCCCCAGCTGCAATTCCCGTGCAAGATTTCCTGCTTGCAAAAGGGCGATTGCTTCTGCCTCTCTTGCAAAGATAGGCATTTCTCCGGCAAAGGATGCCAGCAATCCAGGGTGGGGCTGTGGGCAAGAAAGGGAAACCCCTTCTCAGAGCATCCAGGATGGGGAAACCATCCACCCCACTGCCTGCCTTCTCTTTTTCTGCAAGGGGGGGGAGGAGAAAGGAGAAGGCGCAGAAGCAGCGGGTGAGATTGCAGCCCAGCCCAGAGAAGGGGAAGGAAGAGCCGGTTAGAGAATGTGTCTTTCTCCCCCCACCTCCAGAGGAAGAAGCCCCCCTTGCTTGCCCGCTGCCCCGGCAGTGCCACCAAAAGCTGCCAGCCACGCTACATGCCCGACCGCGGCAGGTCAAGCGGCAATTCCGGGCAAAGGAGGGGAATGCGCACAGCCACCTTCAAGCACTCTCCTCTGCCTCTGTGTGCGCATAGGCAGGGCCGAGATGTTGCCAGTTCACTTCATTCCTGGCTGCTCCATGTGGTGAGAATGCTCTGGTGCCTGCCAAAACCAGGCTTGGGTGTGGGTGAGATAGTGCAGGACAATGGGAGGGAGGGACAGTGGAAAGGAGGAAGGGAAGGAAGGAAGAAAGGAAGGAAAGAAGAAAGGAAGGGACAATGGGAGAGAGGGAGGAAAGGAAGGCACCCACCCCAGTCCCACCCCATCCACCAGAGACCCATGGCTTTCCCCGCCCCACAGGCACCCCGCAACCTGAGTGATGAGCTGGCCACACACCCTCAGCCATTGACTTCACTTGTCAAAAAGTTGCCAAAGTTGATCACATGACCCTGGGACACTGAACGTCATAAGTATGAATCAGTTGCCAAGCATCCGAATGTAAATCACATGACCCTGGGGATGCTGCAACAGCTGTAAGTGTGAAAAATGGTCATAAGTCACTTTTTCAGTGCCATTGTAACTTCGAACAGTTACTAAGCAAATTGTTGTAAGTCGAGGACTAACTGTACTTTATCATTTTTTTCTCCTTTTTTGTGGTCAAGTTTTTGACACCTTGCTGGGTGACTGGTGGTACTCAAATGTTGCCTTATCCTAAAAGTGGTACAATGGGTGAAAAGGTTAAAAAGCCCTGCTCTAATAGCCCACAGTTTTAATCTGATACTTCTTGCCTTATGCTTCTCAGGCTTGGTGCTGAGTAACAACTGGATGTTGACATAATTGATATTCTGGAAAACTCAACTCTTTGTCCAACTTCCCCAACTCCACTAGAACTGATTTGAGTAAATTTAAGTTGCAAAACAAATTATATGTATTAATGTAAACCAGTGCATGAAGTGGTCATTTCATAGTTGATTAACTGTTGTATGTTCAAATAGATGAATTGTATGTTCTCCATGGGCCATTGTTTATATTGTTCCATGTAAAAATCATTGGGTCCCCCCTCTTAATTTGGTTGGCCTGCCCACATTGCCAATTTGAACAAATGAAGACTTATTTTGTTCTCTTTTCTACAGATAAGATGGTCTTACTAAATGTCACAAAATAAATTTAGAAATGGAGGTAAGCATTTCAAGATGAATGGAAACTAAACCAGCAGTTGCTGGTCATGTTTTAACCTAAAGCTGACCTTTCTCTGTGGTTTTTGACATTTCTATGAAGTTTTTTTCTTTCATGGTTGAATTTCACCTTAATGATTTTCGATCCATCCTATTCTGGAATAATGTATTTGGGGAAAAATCCTTACAATGAAGATCATACAAAACTGATCCTACCCTCCTAACTGAAATTAAATATCTGAGTTTGGGCAAAGTATAAAAGTTAGTAGGTATCCCAAGATATTTCTACATTATATATTATGTATGTCAAATAGTTTACACCTTTCAGAATTGTTCCCATTCAGTGTTGTCAGAGAAACCCATGAGAGTATAGTTGCAGGAGAAATCAAAAGAAAAATCTATGGTTAGGAGATCATCAAATTCTATAGAAGTGATTTAGATGGCACCACTGAGCATACGAAGAGTCTGAAATTAGTCTGGAAATAAATTATTTTCTGGCAGCATAATTGGTTTTGTTTGCAGACTATTGTTTTCTTTAAAAAAATATAAAATTACAAAATGGATGAGGTGAAATATACTTCAAAGAACATCTAATGCAACTCTTTGCCAAATGCAGGAATCCATTCCATTTCCTTGGGGAGGGGAATCCCCAGTCATTAGTTGTTTCATGATTATAGATATACAGTATATATCAATATTCTATGGAGATTCTCAATCATCCAGGTCATAGTTATTCCAAAGGTGCTTTTTCACGAGGCATCTGGACTTTCTTGTTTTTCTTTGAAGATGTTTCATTTCTCATCCAAGAAGCTTCTTCAGCTTCTTCTATCAATATTCTATTTTTCTTTACTTTTTTCCCAGTTCTTATTTTACAGTTTTAACCTTGTTTCATCCTGATGTTGTGTCCTTAAAGAAATAAATCACAAACTACAGGTATTTGTACAAATGTTTTCATGAAACTTTTTCATAATAAATTATTTATTATGATTGTTTCAGATCACAGAAGTAATCATAGAAAAAAAACATGTTTCCTAGATCCCTTAAGATGGCAATGTTTAAATAAGGGAACTTGTAGTATGCCTTTCCAATGGAAGCATGTGGGGCAGGCAGACATTTTGGGGAGAAGGTGATCCTGCAAGTGGCCTAATCCTAGGCCATGTAGGGCAGGGGTGTCAAACTCAATTTCATTGAGGGCCGCATCAGCATTGCGGTTGCCCTCAGGGGGCCAGGTGGGTGTGGCCAGGGTGGGTGCAGCTTACTGGGTGGGCATGGATGGAGTAGGTGTGGCCTACTGGGTGGGTGTGGCCAGCTCTACATCATTTGCATCAAGGGTGCCAGTGGGAACCTCGGCAGGAGTGGGATCTGAGGGTCTCTGGCAGAAGGGTGTGGGAAGTCAGAGCCCCAGAGAAGGAAATATTAAAAGGGCAGAAAAATATATTTCCTCAAAAGTATTTTAAAAAGCAGAAACCAACTTTGGCTCCAAATCTATCTCTCTGCCCCAAGCAAGACCTAGCCCCATACAAATGCAGATGTAAAACCATCAGAAAGTTGAAGCCAGAGCAATCAAGAAGACACAGAGAAAATCTGCATGCCCCAACCAAACTCTAGGAGTCATTAGCCCCATCACCTGGAAAGCAGGATATGATAATAGGATTAAACCACAGATATCAAGGCCTAGAAAAGCACTCAGAAATATCCTCAAGGTTCATGCCACAGGAACAGGAAACTATTCCAAACAGGGCTAGAGGGGGTATAAAAACCTTCTACCCATGTGCCCAGTCTCTCTCTTCTCTCCTCTGCTCTTTCCTGAAGAACCATATTTCTGCTTCTGCAATAAACTGTATCCTTCTTCCCAAACAGTCGCCATGTTTGCTTATTTATTCCCAGCTTGGATGAACCAGGATGAAGACTTACTTCTATCAAGGGGGTGGGATCGGGGCAATTGCCAAGGCATGGTCCACTGGAGGAGCCTCGCTGTTCCTCTCAGGCCATGCGGGGGGGGGGGGCTTATGGAGCTAATACTGAATGCATTTCAGCATAGATGGCCACCACAAAATTATACATTGACTCCCGGCCAGCCTGGGCCAGGACCAAGGCAGAGGGGGCCGTTCCCTCACTGTTTCCAGGATGGCTTCATGGGCCACATGAAAACACTTTGCAGGCTGCATCTGGCCCCTGGGCCTTGTGTTTGACATGTCTGATATAGGGCTTTAAAGGTGATAACCATCACCATACTGAGAACCAGGGAAATCACGGAGTAGAAATATCAGATGGTCACAATGAGCTGCATATTCTGGATGACCTAAAGCTTTTGGGTAGTCTTCAAAGTGCCATGGTGTCATGGCAATCATAGCTGAAAGATTTCACTGTCAGTAAATTTGTGAATGCCTTCTTCCTTAAAAAGTTTCCTTCCTCTTCATGGTTCTCCTGTTCCAGCTAATGAACACAGATCATCAATAGTGGGACATACTTCATTATCAGCAGAAATATAAAGAGAAGGGGGGGAAAAGGACCTAAACAATATTTGTGGACACAATCCTCCTACAGTTCACCACTGGGAATTTGAAGCAATATAAAATTAACAATCTTTGTGTTTATTGTCATAAGCTACCTGATTTAAATATTTTTACTTAAGAGTATTATTTTAGTAACATGGTGTTTGGCTTCTACTTATGATCACATCTGTAAACAGTCTACATACATAACCAAATACATATTTATATGAAAAGTTTCTGAATTTAAAAAAGTGAATTTGAATGGAATCATTTAGTCTTAACCTGTCATTAGATGGTTCTTTCCCACTCATTTGTTAAGGCACTGTCAAGCGAAGGACAAATGCATAAAGTCAAAAAAGAGCTTAAAATCTTCCTGGATGTTAATAAGCTCTTGCCCCTATCTATGAAATCTGATGAAACACAGAGTAGTGAAAAGTAGTGTTTTTATTTTATTTATGCTGCACAGTTTACCCCTTGCAATGGATGACAGTTTCATTTATTCTTTGCATGTATTTTTTGGCATGGATTTCCCAAAATTTTGCTCCCAGTAGGAAACACTGCTTCAATCCCACTTACCAATGTCTTATTTGGATCTCTTCCTTTGGGCCTTGAGAGAGAGAGAGACAAAATGCATGCTGGGAAGGGGCAGAAGAGCAATTAATTAAAACCTGTACACCATGCTATGAGTAACACAGTAAGCAAACTTTATTCTTCTTTGTAGTCCTCCGATGTTGGCAGATAATAGTAATAAAAATGTCATATATCCTACCATTTCAGAAAGATGAATAAAAGTAAAACAAACAGGAGTACCTCATAAAACAGCATGTAGTCTAATCAGTGGAATTTATATTTGGAAAGGCTTTTTAAAGTCTCTTGAACACTCTGAGTCTTGCTGACTCAGTTCTGAAATATGCAGGCCACTGTACTAATAATTAGTCATTTCATTTCCAAAAAATAATTAATTAAAATATTAAGGAAAGTAAAGAGTCAAAAATTGCTTGCAATAATGGTACATTCATTCATTCATTCATTCATTTATTTATTTATTTATTTATTTATTTATTTATTTATTACATAGCCCCATCTTATAACCAGTTCTGGTTCTAAATTGTACATCTAGATTGGTGTTTCTCAAACTTGTAACTTTAAGGTGTATTGAATGAGGGAACTTAAAAGTTAAAGTTATCAAGTTTGAGAAACACTGCTATAAAGCATGGGTGTCAACCTCGATTGCGTCACATGACATATTGTGACATATCATGAAATTTTTTGCCTTTGCGGAGCCGGGGTGGGCCTGGCCTGCACGTGATGCATCTGGCCTGTGGGCCATCAGTTTGACACCCCTTCTCTAAAGCTTTGGATCCCATGTAGTTTCTTTCACACCATCGAGTGTGATGGGAGCATCATGGGAGCTATAGGAGTGCTGCTGTCTGGTCCTTTACCTCCAGCAACAAAAATGTCTTGGCCTGTCATTTTCTTCTGCTAAGCCATCCTGTATTCCAGGTCATGGGCATTAGGAATGTGGTCATCAGTGTAAATTCAGTCTCTTTTATTTATTTATTTATTTATTTATTTATTTGATTTGTATCCCGCCCTTCTCCTTACCGGACTCAGGGCGGCTGACAGCCTTATAAAACCAATATTACAATAAATACCAATTTAAAACCAGATTAAAAGGAAATATTTGCAATGGCCTAATAATTAAAATTTCCCTTAAAAACCCCATTAAAATTCCCTAGGCCAATCCCGCTTGTTGGAAAAGCCATGTCTTTAGGGCGCGGCGGAAGGAGGGGAGATCCGGGATCACACGGATCTCTGGGGGTAGTTCGTTCCAGAGGGTGGGGGCTCCCACCGAGAAGGCCCTCCCCCTGGGGGTCACCAGCCGGCACTGTCTGGCTGACGGCACCCTGAGGAGACCCACTCTATGGGAGCGTACCGGCCGATGGGAGGTAATCTGCAGCAGAAGGCGGTCTCGGAGATATCCAGGTCCGATGCCATGGAGCGCTTTGAAGATGATGACCAACACCTTGAAGCGCACCCAGAAGGCCACCGGCAACCAGTGCAGCTCGTGCAGCAGCGGTGTTACGTGGGAGCGACGAGTCCCTCCCAACACCGCCCGCGCGGCCGCATTCTGGACCAGTTGGAGCCTCCGGGTGCTCCTCAAGGGGAGCCCCATGTAGAGAGCATTACAGTAGTCCAGGCGGGAGGTGACGAGGGCATGAGTGACTGTGCGCAGGGCGTCCCGGTCCAGAAAAGGCCGCAACTGGTGTATCAGGNGTACCTGATAAAACGCCCCCCTGGTCACGGCTGACAACTGGTCTTCCAGCATCAGCCGCGAATCCAGGAGGACCCCCAGATTGCGTACCCTCTCCGAGGGGGCCAGAATTTCGCCCCCTATAGTCAGCGATGGAGTCAGCTGACTATGCCGAGGCGCCGGCAGCCACAGCCACTCGGTCTAGTTGGCTGAGCAGATTATCAGTATAGCAATTTCTCTTATCTCCTCTCTGGATTGTAATTAAAGGATTGGAAAAAAATCTGTCACCAGTCCATTTAGGGGCAAAGAGGAATTGTTCTTCCTGAGAAGGTAAGAGACTTTTGTTTTGAAGATTTTTTTTGTCCTGTCTTTATTACTTTTATAAATAATTGAAAGCAACATACATAATACTCTTTCCTCCTCCTATTTTCCCCACAACAACAATCCTGTGAAGTGAGTTTGCTTTCACACCTAAGATGGAATGAACTCACACTTTCCTGATTTCTAGCCTGGTGTCTGAACCACTAGACCAAATAAATAAAAATTGATGGTATACTTTTATTTTCCCCTTTTAAATGTTCCCACATTCTTACACTGAAGATATTTCCTCTGGGGAATATTTCCTGGAATGGTCATGCAGCTACAAATTCCCAGTGCTTTTTTTCTTTAAAAAAAAAAAAAAAAGGTGCCGGAACTCACACACATCATACAACCCGCCTTGCCTATCCTAAAGGTTCCATCCAAAAAAGGTGCCGGAACTCCGTTCTGGGCGTTCTATGAGAAAAAAAAGCCCTGCATATTCCTATTTGTATCCAGTCACCTGGGAACCTGTTGAAGTAAATATAGCTACACTTGAGTCCAATAACATCTGTGGCAAAGTTTGTATGCCTCTGCTAAACTTACGATGTGGGTCATCACAAGCTCTGCTTCTACCTCATTTCTAGTGATCTCTAGAATAACAACTCATGGAAAGATTCTCTTAAATATGATAATTACCTTTTCCAGTTATGAAACAGTGTTTTGCTGCTTTTTTAAAATTGAGAAATGAACATATTGAATGAACCAGAACTATACAATTTCAGAAGAGGCTATCTGAGAAAGTAAGACTTGAACAGTTTATCATATTGTAGGAAAACTTTATGGTCTGTCAGCTCACAGGAAGGATTAATAACATAATGGATTGATTTCTTGCAATTGTCTCTCAGTTCTCAGTTTGGAAATTTATTTTCTCAGTCTTAGAGAATATATAGTCTGGAGTTCATTATATGAAAGCCTAACCCATAAGATATTTTAACACATGATAATAAAGATGGGAGCATTTCTGCACATACTTTATTATATTTGGAATAACCACAGGCAACCTATGGGCATCTGCAATTATGAGGAAAGACTTTCCATGTTACAATACATGTGAATTACCGTAAATAGGACTATAGCTCAGCATTTACTAATAAAAGCAGAATACTCCTTAAAAGTTTAATTATGTTCTCTGATCACTGTCAAGTCAAATAGAAAAGAAGTCAAATAATGTCTTCAGGGCATTTCATGAAATAATTTCAAGGGTTCCATATCTTTCACCATTATGAAAAAATGAAAACAGAAATTACCATTTTTCTTTTCAATCAGGTGAACTGATAATACCTGAGTATACTAAACATTCACATTTTGAAGATATTTTGAAACATAGTTAAAGGAAGATTTACAACTAGTGAAGGAGTAATTGTCATTCCAACATCTAGCAACAATAGAGAAAGGCAGTCTCTGAATCCTTTTTTCTGCCTCTATCATCATTTTTGGTGAATATTTTAGTAACTTTAGTCAGCAACTCTTTTGCTTTGACTACAACATCAATGGACTGAAATATGAAATCCCTAAAAGAGGCAGAGGGTATTGGCTTACTAATGAAAATAAAAAAAAAATGTTCTGCCATCCTCTTGGTTTGAACTTAGAAGCCAAAGTCTACTGTAAATTATCTTTAGTACCTGAGACTTTTGAATCCTCTCAGGAAAAAGTGATGTTTCCATAGCTATTAGACACTGCTGGAAGGATTTCCTGAATATGAAACATAATACAATTTCTCACAAATATGCAACATTTATTGGCAGGCTCAAAAAGGTCAAGAAATTATTGGAGAAGAAAGCTAAATTAAGAGATAGAAACACAAGACTGCATCTAGCTAGCAGTTTCTTCTTAAAATTATAGTGATAATAACTTTACCAGGATGTATGGCTTGCAGTCACACAGATCCACTGAACTCTTCCTCAGAGAAAAAAACATGGTAAGTATCTGGCAGTTGTTTTAGTTAGGATGATACTGACTATGTGTCCCCTGCCTCCAGAATACTTTGAGTCCATACATGTTAAACCTGTAGAGAACTTGTAGGGACATATCATTTTGACAAAGCTTTCATTTAAAAATACATTCAAAGTGCCTTATTAGAGTTTGATCAGATTACATTGATGCTATCAAACTGACAAATGAAGCTTCTATATATGCTTGGTCCAGTTGGCCCCATCTGAACTCTTCATGTATCTCCTTGCACTTCTAATATGTATGAGCATGTGTGGGGCCTACTATGAGGACTCAATAGCTTTCAGAAAAAAAATCATTATGCTGTATATGAAATAAAGATATTGTGTGTGTAATAAATTATACACAAACACACAATACATTAATTAATCCATTAATATTTAATTACTTATTTAGTTTGATTTATTTACAGTTTTAGAACTGACAACTAGAGGTTTTAAAAATTTAACAACAGTCAATTATCTTTATCACTGTCCATCTATATTCCAGCTTTATAATAATCATCTCCCAAAAGGGGTTCTTCCTTTCAAAAATTTATATCAAAATTAAATAGCTCATTCATTCATTCATTCATTCATTCATTCATTCATTCATTCATTCATTCATTTATTCATTCTCATAATTAAAATATGTTCCATATGATAATTTCTTTTTTGAAAAAAGAAAACAAACTTAAGTTTCAATTAACCTTAAGGATGATATAACTTTCAACAACATGAATGCGGGTGGGAATTCTTTAGATATCCGTGTTTTGCTTGTTTCTTAAATTTCATCTTCATCTCTGTCCACAATACCATGGAACTGCACTCATCAATTTTGAGAGCTTTATGAAAATTAGCATTTAGATCTATCTATCTATCTATCTATCTATCTATCTATCTATCTATCTATCTATCTATCTATCTATCTATCTATCTATCTATCTATCTATCTATCTATCGCTAGCTATCTAGCTAGCTAGCTAGCTATCTCTATCATTATATCTATATTAAAAATAACACTGCAATTGTTGCCTTTTTTTCTTACTCATCAGCATCAAACACCCCCCCCCGCCCCGAGGTTTTTTTTTTTAAATATAAGTATTCTAATTGTTGGAGTAACAAACTACAAGAGAAGGATTACTCTCTTTAACACTGAAAATAATTAAGTCACACAAGAGATGCAAATTGTATTTTAGAAGAAGGTTTCATGTTTCTCCACCCATCCATCTTGGGGCACTAACACTGTCACAAGATCAAGCAACATATTGAATATGCTTTTCCCAGGTCATAATTGGTCCCTGCTGCTGTAATCCCTAGACTGGGGGGGGGAGGGGACAAATTGAAAAATAGAGCAGGCCAAGAGACAAAACAACAGTGCTATATCAATGCTTGAAAGAGTTAGAACATACAAAATAATGTTATTGCAACAGCTAAGTTTTGTTTCTCTTTTTGAATGGAACACCATTTGCTGTATCAAATTTGGGGGTGAAAAAACCCACATATGTATTGTTTCATATTTGGAACACTCAAAACAACCATTTTGTGGTTTACATATTTTTCAGTTGTGTACATCCCTTTACAATAGTGAACAGTGGGAGGCTGCATAGAAACTGTTATATGATAATACAAAATGTTGCTTAGTCACTGTATCTAGCTACCTGAACTAAAGAGAAATGGGAGAGTCTGTGCTGAAAATAGTTTAGAGGGCTGTGTTAAAATCAGTGTTTGTGTGCTTAGGTTATAATAATAATAAAGTTGGAAGGGACCTTGGAGGTCATCTAGTCCAACCCCCTGCACAGGCAGGAAACCCTATGCTATTTCAGACAAATGGCTGTCCAGTCTCTTCTTAAAAACTTCCAGTGTTGGAGCATTCACTGCTTCTGGAGGCAGGTTATTCCACTGGTTAATTGTTCTAACTGTCAGGAAGTTTCTCCTTAGTTCTAGGTTGCTTCTCTCCTTGATTAGTTTCCATCCATTGCTTCTTGTCCTGCCTTCAGGCACTCTGGAAAATAGCTTGACTCCCTCTTCTTTGTGGCAGACCCTGAGATATTGGAACACTGCTTTCATGTCACCCCTCGTCCTTCTCTTCATTAAATTAGACACCCAATTTCAGCAACCGTTCCTTATATGTTTTAGCCTCCAATCCTCTAATCATCTTTGTTGCTCTTCTCTGTACTCTTTCTAGAGCATAATACTAGTAATTGTTATGAAGCTCAGGATCCCTGACTCCATTTTGTGGAAAATCTCAATGGCTATTAACACTTGTATAAGTCTGGATGTTAGGACTACTGCAGTGCATTCTACAAGTGTTAAATTGTTAAAGTGTTAACATTCTAAAAGTGTTGGGAAATTTCAATGCAGTGGCAGCTATTTACTGGAGAGAGATACTTGGAATGTGTTTGCTTGCTGAAAAAGCTGAAATAACTTCATTGTTCCCCATTTGTTTCTAGGTCTAACTCAAAAAGTATCCTTTCCACCAGTGGTAAACAGATGGGTGGGTCTGAGAGTGACCTTATAACTACAGCATAAAAAGGAGTCCATATTCATGATATTTAAAATTATGCCAAATACTAGCCCTTGTAGAGCAACCATGAAAGCCTTGGAAAAAGATATTCAAATGCTAAGATGTTCCTACTGTATACCTACAACAATCAGAATTGTGCATGTCATGGTATTCCTTGTGACACTCTATGGGAGCAAAAGATGGACTTTAAAGAAGCAAAATAGGAAGAATCTTGTGCATGTTAGAGAAGACTCCTGAGAATACCAAGGACAGTCAAGAAAACAATCCAATAGATCATTGAAGCACAACTGATCAGACTCAGATTATCACATTTAGGACACATGAGAAGATCCAACTCTCTGGAAACGACTCTAATGCTGAGAAAGGTAGAAAGAAACAGAAGAGGACAGACGGAAACAAAGTGCATGAACTCATTTACAGTAGCAATGACCACACCACAGAAGACTTGAAATAACAGTTTAGGAATAGACTATCATGGAAAAAAATCTATGTGACATTCATTTATTCAATCAATCAATTCCCAATATGTGCATATTTGCAGGTTTACATGTTGTTGTTTTTTTGGTACTAAAAAAAAGGAGACATTCAAATAAGTATCTGGGCTTGTTTGCAGTGCTAAATAGGATCTCAAAAGAGTGTACATTTACCAGGCTTTTGTAGAGGAGCTCTGTTGTACCTTAAGGCTTCATCTTGTCTGGGATTGCAACTGTTGTCTGAACAAAGCAATGTTCACCTGAAAAAGCACACTGCTTCACTCTGACCCTTCTTAAGTCAATATGTCAAAGCAGGTCAGTATGATCTGGTTAGTTGTTTTTCTTTTGGAAGTAAGTTAAGCCCTTTTAGCATCCAGTCCAATGGTTTTATATCTCTCAAGGGATGCTTTGAAGTCATTTGTGTTTTGATCCTGGGTTTCCTTTCAAAAGAATGCTTGGATTGAATTCAAATATACTTTAAAATAACTGCCCACATTTGCATTTAATTTTGATTGTGTAGGTTTAATTTGTAAAATGTAGCAGCTTTAACAAACATTTTAAGCAAAGAAGTTCAGAAATCTTGAACGTACACCTTTAGTTTTAAATTACAAATATAATCTTGCAAAGCAATTTTATTGTCTAAATAGTTAATATGAAGAGGAAACTGATTTAATATATATATATTAAATTTTCACTTTATGCCCCCTCTTGATTTTTATTTCAGAAGTTTGTTGTTCTCATGAGACAACATGACTAAGACAAAATAAAAAAATAAAGCTATATTATCAGTTCATTCATTTGCCTGCATTAAGGAGATATTCACAAGCTATAATGACATTTCAGATGAAGATCCCCTTCACTCTGTGTTGGATGAAAAAGGTCCCAGAGTTGAATTCCCTTCCTTTCCTGTCCAGTATATCACTAGTCATATTGCATAAGTTTAGCTCTTGGCAAAGATGATTGTATGCATATATATCTGTGTGACTATGCATGCTCATGTGTATAATACATGCATGAATATGTGTCCATATGTGTGTGTACATTGACACTCATGTACACTAAGCTGAAGTTTCCTCTGGCACATAAATTATGTACAAATCTGAGAATGTGAGATTATATGATGCTGCTATTGTTAAAGAAGCAAGGTGAAAAACTATGAGTAATGTCTGTTATCAGAAAAAAGGATTAGATTCATTGTTCCAAATATCTGAAATGTCACCCATTTTACTTTAAAAAAAAAATGAAGGGAAAGAAATACATTTCAGTGCTTTCCAGCTGCTCTTTGTTTTATGCACATGTTCAGTCAAAATATCGATGTTATTGCTTTCTTTCTCCAATATTTATGGAAAATTCATAAAGGGACTAGCAACAAGCTGTGAAGAAAAATTGAAAACATAACATAAAACAATTCCAAACACTGCCATGATATAAAGCATTCGCCTAAAAACTTTGTTTGTGGCAACCCTCTGCTTGGTAATGGCTGCTTAATTCTCTTACAAATCAATTGGACATGTGTGAACAACAAAGGCTGTGATGGAAAGAAATTAAAAGCTTCATTCAGAAATAAATTGGTATATCTGATACATAAATCAACCAGTTGTTGGGTGGGCACTCAGCTGCTTTCTGCAAGGCAGCGATAACAACCTTGAAGTCAATTTTATCAGTATGCAGGAAAGTGATAAAACTGAAGAATATGTGAAAATTTAGCTGGATTTTTTTTCCCTAGTTAAACTTGTGCTATATATAGGTTTCATAATTCACAATCTGGGAAGCCATACCACCTGAACTATAAAACTTCCCGACCCTCTCTAAAATAGCTATCCAATTGAATGAGGATATATAATATTCAGTTATCAATGTCATAAAACATTAAATATAATAAGATTTAAATTGCATCCAAACTTTGTTCCTAGTCTTATCCTCCTTTAGGAATGTTGCCTTTATATCTCATCCCAGTCTCCCAAGGCACAGTGGTGCCTGCAGAGAATGATAAAAAGGTGGCAGTAATGCTGGTTTAATTGAACCTCTGCTTGTTTATATGCTTCCATACATTGTGGATAGTATGGTATACCTGTGGTACACCTTTTCACCTAAGTTAAAACTGCACGTTCTGTTAGACAGAAACTGCATATGGTATTGTTCTCTGATACAACAGTTGTTAGTTGCAAAGCCCACAAGCTCTCTGCTCCCTGTTCATTTTGAATATTTTTAAAGAAAATAAAAAGAAAGAATGAAGCTAAAGCTATGAATCTCTACCACCTTTCAAAGAAAAATGGCAGTTGAAGAATCAGACCATACATACCTTACATTGCTCCTAGTTATGGGTGGGGGGGTGGGGGGGAGGAAGGAAAGAAGGAAGGAAGGAAGGAAGGAAGGAAGGAAGGAAGGAAGGAAGGAAGGAAGGAAGGAAGGAAGGAAGGAAGGAAGGAAGGAAGGAAGGAAGGAAAATGGAGCAATTGGGTAGAGGGGACTGTGGCAGAGAAATAGCAAAGTGACTGACCAGGATGGGAGGCAAAAAATAGGACTTCCTCATTTTTCTAGTTTAAAGAACTGTATTCTGCTATATGCCAAACTGCTGAGTTACATCCTGAGAAATAGGAAATGAACCAGGACCAAAGCAAGGAAAGCACCAAGCCTTGACCATTACATATTGGCAGAAGATACTGTCAGGCTTCTATAGCAAAAAACAAAAAACCTTAATTCTGCTAGTTAGAAGGCTTCCAACCCAATATTCTATTCAGTGA
>NW_015387123.1:11774-13108 GCF_001527695.2 Protobothrops mucrosquamatus | reverse complement strand
AAGAACTGTATTCTGCTATATGCCAAACTGCTGAGTTACATCCTGAGAAATAGGAAATGAACCAGGACCAAAGCAAGGAAAGCACCAAGCCTTGACCATTACATATTGGCAGAAGATACTGTCAGGCTTCTATAGCAAAAAACAAAAAACCTTAATTCTGCTAGTTAGAAGGCTTCCAACCCAATATTCTATTCAGTGAATTGCCAATATTTCTTCCATGTTTTCTGAAGTACCAGAGCTCTCATTACCTTGGCACACTTAGGGCCTCCTGGCAATCTGCACACAGAAAACCATGACAGAGCTATAACAAGGATCCATGAGGCAAAACAGCCATGTATCCATTTCCTGCCAAGCAGAGCAGCTTTGAGCTAGATAATTTTGAAAGCTTCCATGTATTTCTGGAAGGGAAATTAAAGTTTAATTTGACCAAGGGAAATTGCACACAGTTTAGCAAGATGCGGAATTCTAAAGGCCAGATGGGAACAAAAAGAGAAGAAATATAATGGAGGGGGGAAAAAGGCTAAAAACAGAAACCAAACCTGAGAAACTGAAACTTGAGATGTAGGATTGCTACAGAGCAGAAGATGTATGTTGCGTTGGGAGTCTGGGATAATTACAGATGTATATGGAAGATCATGGAAAAAAGAAGAAAATTATTAAATAATACTACAAGAGTTTACAGTGAAAAAGAAAAAAAAGAGACATAGCAGGGTTTGTAAGGAAAATCTGAAGCTTGGTGCACATGGAATTGGTATTGCAAGAACAAAGAAAGGCAATTCACCAACAGGAGGATGACCAGATACAGATGACCAGTTCAGGATGATTTGACCTGAAGATGAGGAATTGGGCTCGGTATTTGAGGTTTACATATTTCATACCTATTTATTTTGCTCTACTTTTTGAGACATCTTTACAATCCGGTCCATTTTCATTTTGACTGTTTAGCATAAGTATGTTAGAAAATTTGCCAGATTCAATATGTGAGTATGGGAAGAGGAATTAAGAGGTCATTATATATTATATGAAATACATATAAACTTTTTTTAAAAAAAAAATCTTTGATTTGCTGTCTGAAAAGAAAAAGCATCTCCCCACTCCCAGTTTCTTTCTAGTTACCCATCTCCAACCTCAAGGGAAAAATAAATGCTCCATAGACTTGACTATGGAGATTCTCAATCATCCAGCTCATGGTTGTCCCAAAGGTGCTTTTTCAAAAGGCAACTGGATTTTCTTTATTTTTCCTTGAAGACATTTCGCTGGTCATCCAAGAAGCTTCTTCAGCTCTGACTGTATGGTGGAGAATGGAAGGATTTATATTCCTTGCAGTCATCTGA
>NW_015387123.1:6647-8389 GCF_001527695.2 Protobothrops mucrosquamatus | reverse complement strand
AAAAAATCCAAATTTCAAGTTGGAAAAATCTAGTTTTATCACTACAAGGTCATTGTGAGATAGGCCAATCGTTTTGAATGCTGGGAATTGTATATTTTGTACCCTGGCATCAGTTCACTTTTTTCTGGCATTGTTTTTCTAGTAGAATAATACTCACAGTATATCCCTAACTAATGGCTGCCTTTTGATTTATACACAATATTAAATGCAGACTAAAAAAAGTTGTTCAAAATCATGCTTTTCTAGCGTTATTGCAATACACACATTTATATATATCATCAAAAAAATTGTAATGGCGTACCCCCTCATTGCTCAAACTATTCCATAAATTTATTAGGTATGACCTGCAGTAATGTGTTCTTTCTTATTCAGGTTTGAGGAGATTTCCAGGATCAAAATAGGAGCTGTTTGGTTCAAGAGGCCTTCGACTTTTGTTCCCAGCTCTCCCCCTTCCTTTTTTTTTAAAAAAAAAGAAAAATGGCACTTAGTCTTGGGCTGTTCCATGCTTCTCATGGTCATAGATTTTTACTCTGGCATGCAATAATACATGCATATCTAGAAATGGTGCATGGAAACAAAGCATACATGCAAAATTTGCATAGCAGAAACTATATATCAGGAACAATTACTTTTAAAGAAATGTTTATTCTGGGGAAGGTTATCACCAAAAATGCCCTTGGCCAAATACTTTCCTGATATCCAACAATTTTCAATTTGTACCATGATTTTCTGTTGTGGATGGGGAATTGGGAACTCTAAATATCTAAGTGAGAATTGTTTATCCTCCAGATATGTCTAGATTCCATTCTACATTTTTTACTTTCAGAAGGCTGAGAAAAAAATGTCCATCTGCTCCATTTTGATGTTATAAGGTACTTAGACGACATTATGCAATCATCCAGTTGATTAAAAGATGAAAATATAATTCACATGAATCTAAATCTTGCCCACCATTATTGTGTGAATTATTGAGATAAAAATATTTCAAGATAGATACTAGTAGATTCCATGAATAATCTATATATTTGTATGTCAACAGGTTGCATTTTGATGGGTTGTGCCATTTTCCTTGAAAATATACCTATGATGGATTTAGCTTGCATTTCTTGCAAGATAAATCTGAATTAATATAAGAGAAATGATACAAACCCTACCCAGAGCATTTTAACATTATGCCATGTTCAATTTAAATATAGAAAAAAAAATCAGAAATAATATAGCTCTATATTGAGAGCATGTAGTGAAAAGACTTGCCTTTATTTTATCATCAGCGTGACCTGCGGTGATTAGGATATATTTTTTTTTATATAAGCAATAAATTTAATATTTACTTAGTCAATTTGTAATGTTTGAACCTAAACATGAGACAAAGCCCATTGATGCATATTTTCAGTATTTTATAGTATTTTCATAACTAAAAAATGAGATAATAAGAAAGATATAGAGAAACTCAGTGAAATTAGATACAATATATTCTATCAACTTGAGAAATAAATCTATTTAGCAAAACTG
The DNA here is from genome assembly GCF_001527695.2 of Protobothrops mucrosquamatus. Lineage (NCBI taxonomy): Eukaryota > Metazoa > Chordata > Lepidosauria > Squamata > Viperidae > Protobothrops > Protobothrops mucrosquamatus. The sequence continues at coordinate 6,877 of NW_015387123.1, read as the reverse complement.
AAAATGCAAACCTATTGCAGAGATCCTGATGGCTGGGGAGAAAAAAAAATCACTGAAATTGTCTGGCATGTTGCTTAGATGTTCTTTTTCTGATTTTTTTAATTAAGAAAAAAAACACTGTGTGCCACTCGTAGTCTATGAAGCAAGGCAACAGGGCTGGACGTGCAAGGGAACCACGTTATTAAAGTTATTTTGTGTATAGTTGGATTTTCTATTTGAAATATTTTTTT
>NW_015387123.1:0-3779 GCF_001527695.2 Protobothrops mucrosquamatus | reverse complement strand
AGTGAACAAAAAGATACAAGCACAATAAACAAACAAGAATGAATAAGGGCTTAAAATTAGATAGGTTGAGTGATTATATGAATGAGGGAAACTTAATCTCCAGCTTCTCTCCTCATCTTTAATTGAAGTGACATTTAAGCACTTTCTCTCCCATTACAAGCAGCCAGTTATATTCATAACAATTTGTAAAATGGAATAACAATTTGTAAAATGCAGACATCTACATTTTGCCGAACAGGATTGTCAGAATGCTCTGACTTCAAAAGTGCTCCAAAGTCTGTCAAAGTGATATGGTATGTATGAACGTCCAGCAGAAAGCTACAATTTCAACCTAACTAAGGTGAGATACTACTAACTAACTAACTAACTAACTAACTAACTAACTAACTAACTAACTAACTAACTAACTAACTAACTAACCTGGAAATCTACCATCAAATTAACTCTTTATTTTTACTATTCTGACTTTTATAGAGGTGCTGCCAAATTCTCCTTAAACTAAATTGGAGAAGAGCACTCAGGTTTCTTCTAAAGTCAAATATCAAAGAACATTCATCAGGGGCCAAGGCAAATCTAATTAGATTCTGGAAATTTCCCAGAGAGGAATTTCCCAGAGGGGTTCCATATATTATTAGCAACACACTGAAAATTTTATTGGAATTTCTTAATTAGGGTGTTCTTTGGGTATTTCTTGATAGAATGTCTCTCTTAAAGAGAAAAGTTTGAAAATACCCATTGTCCATTTTATTCTCTTTCATAGTAGTTATTAGAATCTCACGATTGTCTTCTAGAAACTTGACACTATATGTATCTGGGAGGTTGGGGGGAAGAATCCACTAATAAATTGGAATGTGTATTTGCTTTCAAAATGAATGAAAAGCTCCTCCTGAATAATAAAATCCAATCCCCATTTTTTTTTACATTAAAGCAATTGTAAAAACAAATTGAATGTGAACTGTAAAAACAAATTGAATCTAGTGCATTCATTTTCATGTTTGGTACTTGTTTTCATTTTCAACTTGTTTCAACTTGTTAGACTCTTCATCCAATCTGTTTGAATTGTTGCAGAGATAGAGACATTTTCCCCCTACCTCTGGCAAGAAAGTTGTAGAAGAAAATGTGAGCTGTTCGGATAAAAATACTGAAGTTACAAAGCATTCAGATAAAGGGAATTGGGAAGTTATGGGAATCTCTATTTTATTTGCTGCTCAAACAATGACATACTTAGGAGTGATATGGAAAACACAACAGCAATATTATTAGGATGAAAAATTCCATAAATTAAGAGTAGCAGAAGATAGGATAAAAAATGGGGAAAGTGTAATTAGAAACATTTTAAAAATGAAGATAGAATGAAACAAGCATATGTTTGACAATAAAGTTAATATTATTTTATATCTCTAAAGGCACATTGTAGGGTTCAATCCAGAATTTGTGAATACTCCTGGATCCACCATTGCTATTATGTATAAAGATTGCTGTCTATTTTTATTCTGTGGAAACTTTAAAATGAATCTTGGGGAATTCTAAGGAAAGCTTAGAAGATTAGTGGGAGTTCTGATAAGCATTTCATTATTTCTATTTAGCTTGTAATTTTAAGTATGCAAATTTGTAACTGTTTTTGTGTTTTTATGGTATTAATTATTGTGATATTGTTTGCCACCTGGAGTTAATTGGATTGAAATGGAAATTTAATAAATAAATTTAATAAATAAATATGACTTATTTAACAATAATTTGAGAATTTGAATAAGGGTGGTTTTTGCATGGAGAATTGGCCAGAGATAAATTCAGTAGGGTATCTGCCTCAGTTGGGCTCATATAACTTACTATCAGCCAACTTGTATTGGTAGCTTGAGAGGAAAGGCTTTCTTTGGAGATTAGGGTAGGAGAACAGACAGGAAACTCCATTTGTAGTGAATTTGATAGTACCTTTCTCTCAAGAGAGAGAATTACTTTTTTCTTCTTATATTCCTTTCAAAACAGAAGAACAAAGCAGCAGGTATTTTTCCATCTAGGATTAATTGAGCTACAACTTAATTACAACTCCCATGAACAAATCTAATAGAAAATGTTGTTAAACCAACCCACATTTTTTTCCTTAAATGAATTGGTTTTCAATCAGCCCTGATTATTTTTATACTGACCAAAGTTTTGTGTGCACTTCATCAGCATATGCTAAATTCATTCTTTAACACATTCCTGTGAGTACAAGGATCTTATATTTAGTGTTACATACAGTGTGTATAATGACTTGGATAATAGAGTTGGAAGCCAAGAGATCTGAAATTCCACAATTGCTACAAGGGTGTAATTCTGTGAAATAGTTTGTTCTGCTTAAAACAACTGCTTCAATGAAATGCATGTGTTTTTGAAAACTTTTTCTAGGACAGGGGTGTCAAACTCGCCACATCACGTGACATGTTGCGATGTATTGTGACTTTTTTCCCCTTGCTGGAGCTGGGGTGGCCGCAGCTTCCACATGACACATGTGGCCCATGGGCTGGCAGTTCTAGGAGCTCTTGTTTTCAGACAGATTTTTTTTTCAAATGTGACAAAGCTGTCTCCATACTGACAATATATTTTTAGAAATGTAGTTTAATATTCCTGGAGACACCAGGAGCAACCTCTGCCTTCTAGAGCTTAGTGTAACCATTGAAACATCAATAGTTTAAAATATGAAATACCCTCGCAAAACACACCCCATCCATTCAGTTATTTATTTATGCCTTCACCATTGTTTCTTTATTATTAGCTGTTTAGCTCCTTGATAAGTATTTCATGTTAAAAAACTACTTCTTTTTACACAATGCCATATCACATTGTATATTTTCATTTTTTTTCTTCCAGATCTCACATATATTTTGACTGTTCAACCCTCCTCTTTTGCTTACCACTAGTTCAACTTGACAATTGTGTTTGCTTGGCATATAATAATTGTAACTGCTCAGTTGAAATATTTTTCTCCCTTTTTCTCTGACTGGAAGTGTCAGCCAAAAAAAATGGGACAAGAAGGCAGTGGGTTTGACAGAACCAAGAAATCAGTTCAGCTGGGAGGAAAAGAGGGCTCAGAGATATATGTTGTTACAAGAATGAAGCAGGTCAAAGAAGGTTGACTGAACTGGTCAAGGGAGGAAAAGAGAAATGACTGGGAAGTAAAAAAAGAGAGGATGTTGCAATTTAGCTGACTTAAACTGAAGGTGAGCAAGCTGATATATAAGTGGGAGCTGCAGTCTTGTAATTTTTATCCTAACGTCACACTGCTTTAGTAAAATATACCAATGTGCAAGGTTGCCAATCAACTGTATTGAATGGTATGGCTCCAGGATATGTTAATTTTGGCTCTCCTCAGAAATAGGTTATCAATATTTAAATACAATAATTCAATAACTCAATAACAATCTTTGCACAATTTTTGATTCAATCACTGTTAATTCAGAGGATGGGGAGATGGCTTTTCTGATGCTTTGGTATATGAACTTTACTTTCTGGCAGTGGAGGAGTGAGCAGCAAACCTAATTTCGACTTGTCTTTAGTAGAGCAGGAGTCAGATTTAAAGGGGAAATAAATAGACCAATGAAACGAAGGATGAAAAAGCACTTTGTTTCTGATTTTATTCTGATTACTAACGATTTGGTCTCAAAGGTTAAAAAAGTGAAGATCTCTCCTAAGACTTTATCAGATCATAGTCCTGTATTGATGGAGATCTTAAATGATGGAGGAAGTAAAAGAACTTGGAGGCTGAATGAAAATTTGTTAAGATATGAAAGTAATGTACA